>NC_137023.1:23186991-23266991 GCF_032717465.1 Coenobita brevimanus | reverse complement strand
AAATTTAATATTCATAAATGTGTTTAGAGGTACTGTAATTTTTAATTTAGATAGGGTGTAACCTGAATACTAGTCTATAAATTCCTAAGTAGTAATTCATATGTTAATGATTAATGTAGGGTTAACTTTATTTTTATATGTATATATCTCTGTATCTATGCATTGGGTGATGTAATTGTGGATGTTGAGCTACGGGAATTCCTCCGTCTGGTCGAATAATGAATAACAGATGTGCGCAGCTTTTCCCCTCCTTTGTGTGTCGTTATTGGGCGCCGAGTTTAAACCTTAAACAGAGTAATGATGAGTATACAATTCTTTCCGTATCCTAGTTGTGAAAAGTTTACTAATGAAGCTGCTAGAACCCAAATATGTGAGATTAAGAGTCAAAAAGGCCTAAATAATGTCATTTGTGAGGATTTAATAGTCCCGCTTACCTTATCCGTCACTAGATGGCATAAGCTGCCCCAAAATTCAAGGCGGGATAGTGGTAAAATCAGTAACTAAATTAAGTAAGGATTGAATCCCAAATTTTCCCCAGTTCAATCGAAAGTCCTGGCGTCATGGGTACACTGCTAAATAAATTGTGAAGAGAATTGAAACCCACCATATTTCAAAAACACCACCTCATTTGACCTAGCAGTGCCGTCCCAAGCGAACCCAGGAAGCTGCACTTGTTGCCCAGACGTCGTGTATAATGGACGTTGGTTCAGGTGAGCTGTCCACATTTCTCCTTCCCCTCCCCTTTTTTCTTTGTTTTATCCTTACTTGGCATGGACCATATGAAGTAATATTGTTGAAAGCTTAACGTACACTTGTTGCCCAGACGTCGTGTATAATGGACGTTGGTTCAGTCCCCAGACACCAGCGACGTCAGTGTGAGCACGAGGCCTTCCCGTGGTATTGTCCATAGACTAGTCTGCATACACACTTACACTACTCATGAATTATTTTATAAACCAAATGTAATTGAACTAGTATCACTGATCTATCAAGTGAATTTTGATTGTAGATAAGGATTAGAAATTTACAAGTGAAGTGATCTGGTAACGGAAAGGCATAATTCAAATCCATTAAACGTTTTCTTTCTCTTAAATTAACGTTAGAAAATTAGGAGCGTGGAAGGGAACTTAGTGGTTGTGAGCAATAATGTAATTTTTGAATTTTACCTCGAGGCTAAACAAGCCTGAGTGATTATGTATTCTTGGTGATTATGCAATTTTTGAATTGTTCCTCGAGGCTACACAAGCCCAAGTGATTATGCATTTTTGATGAGTATGTAGTAATGATGATTATGAATTATTAATAATCCTGAATTGATAGTGTTTGTGGATTATAGAGAATTACATGATGAGAGTATATTATATGGACGAAATAGAACATGATTAATAATTCTTATTGGTTCGAGGCTATGCCAGCCCGAAAAGACAACCCAAGCTCGTAAAAAGGTCCCTGTCTTGAGGCTATTGTCGAGCCCAAGAATAGCTGACAAAAGAAAGTAAGGTACAATGACCTCAGAAATCGCTTGTATGTACCAAATTGTTTTCGCCTGGTGACAATGTTGGAGGAATGATCACCCAAACCATGGTTTTAATGTATAATCTTCTTTCATATGACAAAGGGTCATGTAATTAAAAATGTTTTTGTGAAAACCAGCATAAAGTTATTAAAGCAGAGTAAAGTATCTATCATTTTTCTTTCTTGGTGTACCTAATCAAAGGAATTAAGTTCTCATGCCTAATTCACTCCCCTTCCAATTCAAGATTCCTTCGCTGAGGGAACGACGACCACCTGTGGTACTGACTAAATCTAGGCTCGGCCAAAAACTACGAACGCTACCAAAATTTTCTTTAAAAATTATCATCTACCATACTAAGTCAAAGTACCACCTGTATTATCAATGGGTAAGTTGACCAGTACCAACAACCGGTAAGATTATAAATCTCTAGCATTACACTCGTGTCAACCGGTGGGGATAAAATTACAGGTATTACACAATCGGTTTAACCCAGCCCTTCTCAACCTTTTTCGGGCCCTGCTGCCTTTGCCTTGATTTACATATTCACGCCATCCCACCCTCAACTTTGGCCAATATATGCACGCCCCCCCTCCTTCTGCTTCCTGCATCACATGACTCTGAAAACGTATTCATGAATTATTATTGTTTTTGATCCAGGTTCAGCTGGATATTTTTGTAGTTGAATACTGGTAGCAATAACCCATCTCCTGCAGTTCATTATCCTGCTTTTCGCGGGATAGGGGGAAGGTGAGGGACGTTTATATTTTAACTGGGGTTTGCTCTGTCTTGCAATATAAAACATACTGGTATCTTTAATAATCTTTCGAAATGGCTAGTTTAGAGAAGAAAACAGGAACAAGGCGACCAGGCGACATACATGAAGAAAAGAGGCCATCTTATTACACGGGTAAACACACACACACACACACACACACACACACCTCTCTCTCTCTCTCTCTCTCTCTCTCTCTCTCTCTCTCTCTCTCTATATATATATATATATATATATATATATATATATATATATATATATATATATATATATATATATATATATCAGCAGCAGCAGCAGCCATTACATTTCCACTGCTGAACAAAGGCCTCCCCCAACCTTCTCCACGAATTCCTTGACTGAGCCAATCTTTGCCACGTTTTCCCTGCAAATTTCTCTATCTCATCTCTCCATCTCCTGTCCGGCCTTTTTCTGCTACGCTTACAATCTCTTGGTGTCCAGTCTGTCAGCCTCTTCCTCCATCGGTTATCCCTTATTCTTGCTACATGGCCTGCCCACCTCCATTTCTGTTCTTTTATAACTTTTATAATATCTTTGACTTTAGTCTGCTCTCTCACCCAAGTTGATCTTTTCCTGGCTCTTAAAGATATTACCAACATTGACCTTTCCATTGCGCTCTGAGAACGGATTATTTTTTTTTTTCCATTGATTTTGTCAGTTTCCAGATCTCACAGCCATACATCATAGCTGGAATTATACATTCGTTATATACGAAAAGTGTATATATATATATATATATATATATATATATATATATATACATACTTTATGTATATCTATCTATCTATCTATCTATCTATCTATCTATATATATATATATATATATATATATATATATATATATATATATATATATCACCATCATCCGGACTTCCTGTCCCACCCTAGGTCAGGGTGAGGAGCAGCTATGTCCAGACAGCCCAGATTTGCCCAATCCAGTGGGCCACACTTCCATTCACTCATTATTCAAGCCCCCGGAATCCTGGCTCTATCGGATATGCCAAAAACATTCACAACGTTCTGTAGCTTCAAATAAACGTATCCGCTAAAGTCAATCCGGACACTGCGAAGTTAAAAAGGAGTGCCAAATCCCTGATCATGCACTTCTCACAACATTCATCCAGCCAGCTCGATCTCTTGTCAGTTCCCTTGCCTCACCGACTTCCAAACCTCTCTTCCTCACATACTCATCCACCATATATCTGCATCTTCTTGGCCATCCTCGCCTCCTCCCTCCTTCAAATACGCTCAGATATACTTTTTTCACCACTCAGTTGTTATCCATTCTCTCCACATGACCATGACCCGTATTCCTGTCGGTAAAGGATGCTCCCTAACACTTATTCCTAAGCGATTTATTTTGCTTATTACACTTTACTCTCCTATTCTGTTATATAAATCTTTCTAACATTGCCACAGTCTGCATAAATTGTGTACAAAATAATATGAACCAGCCATATCCAAAAATAAATCTCTAAGGAAGAGGTGTTAGGGAGCCTCCTTACCCAATGGGAATACGGACCCATACCATCTCAGTGCACTCTCTTCGATTCTAATGTCCACCGACTTGTTCACTCCACATCTTTCATGAATCACATTATTTCGTATCCTATCCATTCTCTCTACCCCACATGTATTCCTCAGCAGTCCCATATCCAGTGCTCTTACTCCTGACTTCATTTTCATGCCACACCATAGTCTCACATCCATATGTTAAAGTTGGCACTAACACTTCTTCATGTACGCCTAGTGCAGCTGCAACACTCAAGTCTCTGTTTCTTATCAAGGCCTTCATTGCACCAGCTACTTTTCTTCCTTGTGCCACTCTACTTTCCACTTCTTTTGCACATTTTCCTCTCTTTTCTATCACTGTACCAAGGTATTTGAACTCTCTCACCAATTCCAGTCTCTCTCCATGCACTGTGACATCACACTGTGAGTCACCTTCTCTCTCAGTGACCATCACTATACTTTTTTCTACATTTACTCTCCAGGCACGAAACTCACAGACATCAGCAAAACTCTGCACTAGCATACCAACTTCTTGTCCCGTATTTGCAAGTAGTACTGCATCATCAATATACAACAAATTTTAGATATTCCATCCATCACCATTTATATATATATATATATATATATATATATATATATATATATATATATATATCCAAACGGAAGACGAAACACGAAATATTCCAATCAATATCGTTTATTCACAAGACTTGAGTTCACGAAAGCACTGTGGATATTTCGTGTTTCCTTTTCCTTGTGGATATCAGCATATCAAATAATTACGAGTTTTTTTTTTTAGCGATTTAACTGCATATTATATATATATATATATATATATATATATATATATATATATATATATATATATATATATATATATATATATATATATATATTATATTTATATTATTACATATCTTATGATTTCATCATCCCTTGCATAATTCTAACTTATGATACAGTTTTGTTCATGATTGCATCATCCTTTGTATAATCCTAATGTACAGTATGCTGCATGTTTGTTCACGATTCGCCAAGTGGCTTCCATAGTGACCAGGCTTGCGTATTCTACCTCACTCCCCCCTTCTCCCCCTTATAGTAGAGTAAGTCGTTCTTTCTGTTGTTCAGAGCAGGATTGTCAACTCTTCATCCCATATGCCTTCATTTGCGCGTCCTTCTTACAAGTTGAATCAAGCTCTGCCGGCCCCCAATATAATAAGCTCAGTCTCTGCATTAGTTGCCACTTAGATCTACTCCTCACTCTGTTCACATCTCTGTCCTCCCCTGTACAGTATATTATTATTTTTGTGAGTGCTCAGGAAGTGTTCAGCCATCTAGCTGCTGTAATTTGAGTATAAGTGTTATTACCATTTTTCTTGTACTGTATAGCCTAAGGCGTTAATTTGTAAGCTTGGTAAAATTTTTATGATTTATATTGGTTCCATATTGTCAGCCAGTATTAGTAATATTTTGGATCTGTAATAATATTATATATTGCTTTGACTCAGCATTATCCGGTTTTCTTATTTTATCAGGGCTGACTTAGATAAATTTGCTCTTTCTATATTCATGTTACTAGAGGCTATTGCAGTTAACCATATATGTAACCTGTTTTGCCATTACATTATCCTTATGAGTCCTGAATGTTTAGTTGTTAGTTTAAGCATTAAACTTTAACTTGTAATTTTACCTAACTCTTTTGTTTTGAACCTGGAACTTTGCGGGACAGTAGTGATTTTAGTATTCTCACTTTAAGTGTTCATTATCTCTCTCTGTTCCGTAACATTAATTTGGCGAACCTGCCAGGATATTCAGGATATTATCATAAGGATATTGCTTGATATTTTGTGACTGATTTATTCATGATTCTACTATTACTACTCTTGATGAAGCCAAAGATTTTTTGTCAAATGTGCAAACAGTGTGTGATGTAGAAAACAGAACAAAGAATGAACTTAAGCTTGTTGCTCAACAATTGGGAATTGCTCTTCACTCTCATCATTCTAAAGATCAAATTGTTGCCATGATTAAGAAAAGCTTGTTTAATGTAACTCCTCCAGATGAGCAAATGCAGATTGAAATAGCTAAGTTTCAGCTAGCCCTGTAGGAGGCTCGTGCTAAGGAGGCTGAGTTTCAGGCTCGTGCTAAGAAGACTGAGTTTCAGGCACGTGCTAAGGAGGCTGAGTCTCAGGCTTGTATTCAGGAGGCACAGGCACAGGCTCAGGCACAAATTGAACTTGCCAGTATTCAGGCAGACCATGAGTATCGCATGAAACAAGGTGGAACTGGATCATCTAGCTCTGATGATTTTGATGTGGCTAAAAATGTTAAACTTGTCCCTCCTTTTAATGAATCTGATTTAACAAAGTATTTTCAGTTGTTTGAGAGGGTAGCTACAGGTTTTGAATGGCCCAAAAAGTATTGGCCAGTACTCCTTCAGAGTGTTTTCACTGGTAAAGCTCAAGTAAGTTATGCATCTTTGCCTCGGAATCAATCTGATAATTATGATGTAGTTAAGAGCTTGATTCTTAAGGCCTATGAGCTTGTTCCTGAAGCCTATAGAGTAAAATTTAGGACAACTTATAAGCAAGATAAGCAATCCCATGTTGAGTATGCATAAATCAAAGAAGATCTGTTAGAGCAGTGGTTAAATTCTAAGAATGTAAATTCTGATTTTGACAAATTTAAGTAGATGATTTTGCTAGAGGACTTCAAAAGGTGTATTAATAAAGATGTAAGCCTATATCTTGATGAGAGAAGAATAGGTAATTTGTCGGATGCTGCAGTTTTAGCTGATGAATATGTTGTCACTCACAAGAGATATTCTAAAGAAAAAAGGAAAGCTGAGAGTAAGTACGTTGCCTCTACTCAGAGTACAGGTAACAGGAAAGAGAATAAAGATGATGTTTCTCAGGAAGTAAATAACAGCTCCACCTCTAGATTTCAGAAAAGTAAATGTACTTATTGTAGTAAGCTTGGTCATACTACGGAGAAATGTTTCATGAGACAGCGTGATGTGAACAAAAAGGAGTCTTTAAATATTCAGTCAATTGGTCTAGTGTCCATCCTTGAGAGTTCCCAGAATTCTTTAACCAAGTTAACTGAACCTGCTTTGAGGGGTAAATTAAATTCTCATGATGAAGCTCCTCTTTTGAGCAGTAACGTGGGTGACACTCTCAAGAGTTTATGTGCCAATTTCCTGTCTGATGGTTTTGTCAGTCCTCTGGACAGTAATGACAGGAAATCAGTTAAAATATATCGTGATACAGGTGCTTGCCAATCCCTTATGCTGACCAGTGTTCTAGGCTCTAATGTTAATTCCTCTGATGAAACTGTAATCTTACAAGGTGTAGAGAATAATTACTTCTCTGTCCCTCTGTGCAGAGTGAATTTAGAATCTGGTTTTGTTAATGGTTCCGTTATGGTTGGGTTGGTTGAGACACTCCCAATGTCAGGTGTAACTTTCTTACTTAGAAATGATATTGGTGGAAGTCAAGTGTGTCCAGCTCCTCAGTTGTCTAGTGAACCAGTGACTGCGACCCAGGATTGTGATGTCCCTGATGTGTTCTCTGCATGTGCTGTCACTAGGGCTAAGTCCAAAGTTACTGGTGACTTAGAGGATAATGATGATGATGATGCTATCCTAGCTGACACTTTTCTTGTTAATTTGGACCACTCACCAGATTAGGCAGTACCCCGTAGTGTTGATAATTTGTCTCGTCAAGAGTTGGTTGCGTTGCAGGTTGCTGACCCTGAGTTGAAAGGTCTAGCTAACTCTGCTTGCAGTGAGGAAGAGTCATCTGGTGCTTCTACTTGTTATTATGTAAAGTCAGGAGTACTTATGAGGAAGTGGAGACCCCCAACAGCATCAGCCGACTGTGAATGGGAGGTTGTCCATCAAGTTGTCATCTCTCGTGTTTGTAGGCAGGATATCATTAGAGTGGCTCATGATTCCAGTTTGGCAGGCCACCTTGGAGTGAGGAAGACTGTGGCACACATTTTGAAACACTTCTACTGGCCAGGTATCTTCAGAGATGTTTCCTGGTATTGTAAGTCTTGTCACACCTGTCAAGTTGTGGGGAAGTGTAATCAGACCGAAAAGGTTGCACCTCTAGTTCCCATTCCTCCTTTTGAGGCGCCATTCACCCGTGTGTTGGTGGATATTGTGGGCCCTCTTCCCAAGACTTCTTCAGGATTTTCTTATGTGTTGACCCTGATTGATATGGCTACTCGTTATCCTGAAGCCATTCCACTAAGAAATATCTCAGCAAAGAACGTGGTTAAGAAAATGCTAGGGTTCTTCACCAAGTTTGGTCTGCCCAAGGAGGTACAGTCAGACCGGGGAAGTAATTTCATGTCAAATGTTTTCAAGCAGTCTCTGAAAGAGTTGGGCATCACCCAGATCACGTCTTCAGCTTACCATCCTAAGACCCAGGGAGCGTTGGAGAGATATCATCAAACACTCAAATCGATGCTCAGGAAATACTGTTTGGAACATCAGAAAGATTGGGATAAAGGTCTTCCATTTGTTGTATTTGCCACAAGAGAATCTCCAAATGAATCACTGGGCTTCTCGCCCTTTGAACTACTGTTTGGCCAAGAAGGTAGAGGACCCCTTAAGGTACTCAAGGAATGCTGGCTGTCGGAGGAAGATGACATCAACCTGCTGGAGTATGTGATGAAGTTCAAAGAACGGCTGTCCACTGCTTTACAGCTGGCGAGAGAGAATTTAGGAGCTGCTCAGAAGAAGATGAAGACTTGGTATGATAAGAAGTCCAGGTTACGCCACTTTCAGCCAGGAGACCAGGTTTTGATTCTGCTACTGGTGCATGGGCCAAGTTTAGTGGTCCTTATTTCGTGGAGAAGAAACACAGTGATGTCAACTATGTCATCGCCACACCAGATCGTAGAAAGAACAAGCAACTTTGTCACATCAACATGCTAAAGTTATATCACAGGCGGGACGAAAATAATCCAGTCTGCACTGTAGCTGTTCCACCCGAGTCTACAAGTGAAGCTCTCCCATGCAGTATGAGCCTGAATGATACTTTGGGGAAGAATCCTGATATCATGAATGATCTCCAGACTAAGCTTTCTCATCTAGCTCCCGAGGAAAGGCAGGAGTTTTCGGCATTACTGCAGGAGTACCCGCAAGTGTTCCGTGACACTCCAGGAAAAACCACTGTGTTGATGCATGATGTCGATGTTGGAGACGCAAAGCCAATTAAACTGCCTCCTTACCGTGTGAACCCAGTGAAAGTTCCTCTCATCCAGAAGGAGCTTTGCTACCTGTTGGACCACAAGATGACTGAGCCCTGTCAGAGCGAGTGGAGTTCTCCTGTCACTCTAGTCCCAAAGCCAGGTGGGTCACAGCGGCTTTGCATCGACTGCAGACATGTTAATCAGATAACCAAAACAGACACTTACCCTCTCCCTCACGTGGAAGATTGCATAGACAAGATCGGAAAGGCTAGGTACATAAGTAAGTTTGATTTGTTAGAGGGATACTGGCAAGTATCTATGACTGAACATGCTAGGGAGATCTCATGTTTTGTAACATTAGGAAAGACTTTTGCATGTTCTGTAATGCCATATGGTATGAAGAATGCACCAGGCACTTTTCAGAAGCTCATGAATGTTGTAACAGAGGGTTTGGCAGGGTGTGTTGTTTATATTGATGATGTATTAATCTTCAGTGACAACTGGAAAGATCACCTATGCCATGTCAGTAAATTTCTTGAGCGTTTGGTTCAGGCTACTCTTGTAGCTAATTTATCAAAGTGTGAGTTTGGTCAAGCTAAAGTTCAGTACCTTGGGTACGTAATTGGTGATGGACACGTTGCACCACCAGGAGCTAAGGTTCAGGTTATAAGTAATCTTCCCAGACCTAAAAGTAGGAAAGAGCTACAAAGAGTTTTGGGAATGGTAGGTTATTTCAGGAGATTTGTTCTTAACTTTTCAATTCTTGTATCACTACTTACAGATCTACGGAAAAAGGGAGTTAAATTTGTCTGGACCAATAACTGTGAATCCTCTTTCAGTAAACTTAAAGCTATCGTATTAAGTCAGCGAGTGCTCGCTACTCCAAATTTTGCTAAGCCTTTTAAGATGGCTGTTGACGCAAGTGATACAGGAGCTGGGGCTCTTTTGCTGCAAGAGGATGATCAGGGTATTGAACACCCTGTATCTTATTACAGTAAGAAGTTCACTCCACCTCAAAAGAACTACTCAACTATTGAGAAAGAGCTTTTGGCCTTGATTTTGGGTTTACAGCATTTTTCATTTTATTTGTGTTCTGGTTTTGACCCCATAGTTATTTATACCGATCATAACCCACTGAAATTCCTTAGTAAGTTTAAAGATAAAAATCAGAGATTGACAAGATGGAGTCTACTTCTTCAGGAGTATTCATTAGACATACAACATGTCAAGGGGAAAGAAAATATTATTGCAGATTGCTTATCTAGACTTTAGACAGATTGTTTTAGAGTAATAAGAAATTTCCTTTGTAAATTTCTTTTTCTTTCTGGGGAGGTGTTACTTAGCCTATGATTTCATCATCCCTTGTATAACTCTAACTTATGATACAGTTTTGTTCATGATTGCATCATCCTTTGGATGATCCTAATGTACAGTATGCTGCATGTTTGTTCACAATTCGCCATGTGGCTTCCATAGTGACCAGGCTTGCGTATACTACCTCATTCCCCCTTTCTCCCCCTTATAGTAGAGTAAGTCGTTCTTTCTGTTGTTCAGAGCAGGATTGTCAACTCTTCGTCCCCTATGCCTTCATTTGCGCGTCCTTCTTACAAGTTGAATCAAGCTCTGCCGGTCTCTGCATTAGTTGCCACTTAGATCTACTCCTCATTCTGTTCACATCACTGTCCTCCCCTGTACAGTATATTATTATTTTTGTGAGTGCTCAGGAAGTCTCCAGCCATCTAGCTGCTGTATAATTTGAGTATAAATGTTATTACCATTTTTCTTGTACTGTATAGCCTAAGGCGTTAATTCGTAAGCCTGGTAAAGTTTTTATGATTCATATTGGTTCCATACTGTCAGCCAGTATTAGTAATATTTTGTATCTGTAATAATATTATATATTGCTTTAACTCAGCATTATCCGGTTTTCTCATTTTATCAGAACTGACTTACATTAATTTGCTCTTGCTAAATTCATGTTAATAGAGGCTATTGCAGTTAACCATATATGTAACCTGTTTTGCCATTACATTATCCTTATGAGTCCTGAATGTTTAGTTGTTAGTTTGAGCATTAAACTTTAACTTGTAATTTTACCTAAGTCTTTTGTTTTGAACCTGGAACTTTGCGGGACAGTAGTGATTTTAGTATTCTCACTTGAAGTGTTCATTATCTCTCTCTGTTCCGTTACAATATATATATATATATATATATATATATATATATATATATATATATATATATATATATATATATATAAAACAAAAGATTTGTCTTTATTTGCTTGTATAAAAAGAATAGTTCTGTAAGCCACAAATAACATCACATTTTATGATTTCATGTGTATGTGAAAATTTCCTCTTCTTGCTTGTACAATGTAAACCGTGATAAAATTTTACGACTAGCATACTCGTGCTTAGTTCTCTTTACAGATTAATTCTCTGGTAAATTAACACCGAAATGGTATAATGGCACCGCACTCCTCATATACTGCAAAATTTTGATGAAAAAAAGTCTAACTTTTTTTCTCTCTCTCTGTCTTCCAAAAGTCGTTAGCTTTGTGAGCAATCAGGCTGATGCCTCTTGCAAACTCCACCCATCCAGTGTTATTGTTTTACATCCTCGGCATCGAAACCTTTCTTTACTGATATCATGGCAACTTTTCCAAGTCTATCATACAACTTCTACCTTGCAACCCAGTGTCTTACAACCGCTTGTCACTCAGTTGTCAAATAATACATTTTTGTACGTAAATTAGTTTGTATGGTAGAAGGGTGCACTCACCAACCTCTTACACGATACATACTACTGTATATTCAGGTGAGTCTACGACTCTACACCGAAAGACAGGACAAATGGCTTTCTGTAATCCAAGAAACCATTTACTTTTATGCGGCAACGAGACAACCAATATAAATGGAGTTATTTAAGGCGCTTCAAACTCATGTGAATCATAAGGATTTTAGTCTGACGGTTTGCTAGCCTTTAATTTTCACATGGCTAATGGCATTTGGTGGCAAGCACTTTGTTACTCGTCGAAAATGTCTCTACTCGGTAGTCTAGACGCTGACCTCTACCTTGTTGATTGGGCAGCGTGTTACTGATGGTAATGAGCGGATTAATGTTTCTAGATGTATCTATTAACTTAGTCTGCATATCCTCAACAGTTCCACTTTCACTCTGCTCATTTTTAACACTTCCCACCAGTACCACAGGAGTGTTTCGTATCCATGCTGCAATATAAGTGTGATTATTCACTCATTCAGTCCCCTTGCAGATCTCATCCCTATTTTCTCCCGTAAAAAAAAAAAAAAAAAAAAAAAAAAAAAAAGCTCCACAGCACCAGAATATTTTCTCCTGTATCCACTCTATTGTCCACAATACATTTTATCAAAAAACTACTGGAACAAAATCCGCCCGAATTAATCTCATCATAGGCGACGGATGTTTCTTATTCCTAGCCCAGATTAGCAGCCCTGCTTTCATGATGATGCACTATAACGGATGTTTGCGATCTTTTTTATCTCATCCATTCGTAAGTATTGTTATTAAATGTAAACTAGATTGAAAGTAGGTAAAATATTACTTGGATATCAGTATCTGTATTTACAGTATCGTTTAAAATATAATCGGACACCTCCTGCATAGTACGTTTTTGATTGCCTGTACCTTCAACTACGTTGTCCATCACTGCTATTGGTTCCTTTTTTTTTTTTTTTTTTTCTTTTTTTTACTGTTCAAAGCATCTCGATATCCAGTTGTAAAAATATTGGCTTGATTCGAGTTTTGCTTCATTTCCAGCTATCGTTCTTCCATTATTGTTCTTCCCATTATTTCACCACTTCTGTATATTTGGATCAGTTTCTAAACTTTCGTCTCTCGGAGATTAATTTTATTTATTTATTTATTTTTTTGCTCTTTTTGTTTGCTTCTATTTCCATTATTCCTACGTACCAGCTGACATACTTCTCATTCTTAGTATATTCTCTTATTTGTAAAGACACCCACCGTAGTTGTTTCTCCCTTCTTATCCACCCTCCTTTCCATTCTCCCATATCCATTACACTGTCCTCTCCTGCCACCTGACAGTCCTACAGCACAATCACACCCTACGAGTATCATTCCCAGTTTAGCACTCTGTGTAGGCTATATACCGTTATTTACTTTTCTTTCATATTATGTTTAAGTTGCTTTGTCACCTCTTTAATCCACAGTCACTCCAGAGATTCACCTAGAAAATAATCTGATTACTTTTTCTTACATTCGCCTTTCAGTTCACTTTATATATTGCCATGGATAGATGCTCTTCCAGCAAGTCCTCTCACTCTCCCTGGAGACTGAATAAAATCGTTTGGTTGTTCTATAATTATATGTTAAGGTTGTTTCAACTCTGAAATGCTAAATGCCATCAGCAATAACACGCTCAGGTTCGTATGACTCACTCTCTACTGAATAAAGCAGCCAAGCACTGGCTGGAAAATAACACAAGGGAAAACTCGAACATGAGAGTGTTAAGAGACATACCATACCAACCTAGGCACAGTATCTTTGTGCTAGCAACTAGCAAGTACATTGGTCTATGACATTTAGTTCTTACATGGCAGTGCCTATGCAGTGTAGCCTATATAAAATTACTGACATCCACACTTGTAAGTGTGGAACGAATTCCAGTGAACAAGGCATTCGGGTTAATTTAGTTTTCCACCGATATGTTTAGATCCGTACTAGCTGTAATAGTTTCCGTGATGCTTTAATTTCGAAGTTCACATTGGTAGTTTTTTGGCTTCTTCTTTGCAATGTAGTGGCAAATTTTTAGAAAATTCACTAACGTGACACCAGTTACACTTTCCTGTTCTTTCCAGCAGTGTCTGTAGGTTCACTGTGGCTTCAGTAATTTCCGAGACAACTCAATTTTGCTGCTGTGCTTCACCATCCTATTTTAGAACTGATACTGCTCTCGCTAGTTTTCGTCACTGCAACACTTACCAGTATCTCATTTTGATTTGAAGATTTAGTTACCGTTTTCACCGTATGGTTTTCTAATATACAGCTTTCATCAGGTATTAGTTATCATGTTCGCCTCGTATACCAAATTTCCAGTCGCATCACTAACAGGATTTTGTTAATATTTCTCATCATATCAACCACCAAAAACAGTTAACATATATGTGGTTAACGCCCAGTCAAGCGATTTGGTGGGTTCGGGAATCTGCTTTTCTCGTCAAAATCCATATATTATAAATAGACATATACTACTCGTGTAAGAATTTTCATTTCAATGACCATTATTATAGTCGTCTACAGCTTAGTACTATTTCCCGTTGTGTAAGTCTGGAGGACAGAATGCAGAAACGGAAAAAGGAAAACAGCAAGAGCAGAAGTGCCATCAATGATATGAGGCATTCTCCGAGTCATGTTAAACTTAGTGATTTAATCGATACAAGTAAACACTAGATATAATAAAACTTGAGCAAACACACACAAAGTCACTATTCCCTTTCTACATTCATTTACGGTCCAAAACCTTCCTTACAGGTCCTACGTATTTTCACATGTGACTTTGGCACATGCCATATTTTAAGATGTTGACAAGCATCTCAACATCTTTGGCACTGATTGCCTATGTACTTAAATGACCTATTTGTATGTTAAGTACGAGACCGTATTGTATCGATCAACAGTAGTTTTATTAAACAATTTTTTATCCAATTTTTACCAAACTTTGTGAAGAGATTGGGGATCAAACAACTCACACACACACACACACACACACACACATATATATATATATATATATATATATATATATATATATATATATGTGTGTGTGTGTGTGTGTGTGTGTGTGTATACAATCATTCGAGCGAGCGAAGCGATTAAGATTTGTAATTGGCTGCGTTTCACTCATGTATTTTACCCAACACAAACTGTGTTATTTTAGAGACTATTGAAGGTACAGTGGTTCTACACACATTACTGGGAAGCTAGTGAGGTGTTACTTCAGTGAATTTTCTCAAAAATCGCCAGTATGTTGTTGAAAAAAAAAAAAAAAACAAGGTTCAAAACTGAGTGCCAAAGTGCACTGAAATCTGTAGCATGGACTATTAAAGCATCAGCTGGTCTAGGCACATAGCTCTAAAGTTTATGAAGAAAATAAAAACATATTTCTAAAAATTTGCCACCATTCTGCTGAAAAAGCCCACAAAAAAAAAAAAAAAAAAGTCAATTCAGCACTAAAACTGTATAGTTAACTATTAGAGCTGTAGCGGTCCTACACACAGCATTAGAAAGCTAATGGGAAATTAATGTGTTATTTAAATGGCATTTCTATTATTCATTTCGTATTACTGAAAATAGCCAAATACTTTTTAAACTGTGCACAAAAACTGGGTTCTCTCTGTGGTTATTAGAGCTACAACGGACTTAACCACATCGTTGGAAAGGTTTTGGAAGTGTAATCGGTGATACTGAAGTGACTTTTCTTAGTTTTCACCAAAATACCACTAAAAAAAGAGCCAAAACACACAAAGCTGAGCACAAACATATAAACACGTCTGTGTCTCGCTTTGCTTTGCCAAGAGTCCAAAAATGATAATAAGAGAATGCAGATTCTGAAATAAAATGACCCATTTCAAAGTGTGTATTTATATCAGACAAGGGGGGTTGGCACATCTATTCGTTTTCTCTTAGCTAAGATTAGAACAGCTTCGCATTTTCAGGTGTTGACACTTCAAATTCATAGTTCAAAGTTTTACACAAAATGGTAAGGTCGAAATAAATAGTTTTTTTTTTTTTTTTATCCGATTTAGAAGACATTTGGTGGAAGTGTTAAGGGTAGGGTAAGGAAGAACGAGCCAATTTTGAGAGAAATCTGACTCAGGCCAAGGCTGCATGGCAAGCTCAAGTTCCGGCCCATGTGTGCTTGTGTCTGAACAAAAGTGAAAAAAGAACTTTAATCAGATTTGGAACAAATTTGGTGAAAATTTTGAAGATTAGAATACAGAACGAAGGTCAAGATCACATTGTAACACCAACTAGTTTTTATCCGATTTAGATCAAACTTGGTGGAAGGAAGGAAGGAAAGAACAATGGAGAACTAGCACCAAGCCATAATATGGTTCTATGGCAGTAAAGTAGAAGGGAGCGGGGTAAATAGTTACATTAAATGTATGATATGAAGTGCGTAAGAAAAGTCATAAGATTGCAAACAGAAACAGTGGGAGAGTCACCCAGGAAATCAGTAATAAATGGGGACCAACGTATTGAGGAAAGGAAGGAGAACGCTGCAAGACTTGTTGGAATGTAGATGGGCAATCAAGATAAAGATGACGGATAGTCATAGGACAGTTGCAGTGTGAGTAGGTGGGCTGAAGATCATGGCTTATCAAATGACGATGAGTTAGGCGGGTGTGACCCAAGTGATGACAAGCCAGGATTGTTTCCCATCGACGATTGGTGTAGGCTGATGTGTACCAAGGAAGAACAGGGTTCAACAATATGAATTTTTTTCCGAACCTGTTGGTCCGTCCACGAGGATTGCCAACGATCACTGTAGAGACAGGTTAGTAGAGTTAAACAATCAAAGGCCGGAATGGGGTGGAAGGAGGACCTAGAGGAGAAAGCAGCAGAGCGTGCAAATGAGTCAGCCTGTTCATTACCTGTAATACCAATATGGCTAGGAACCCAGGAGAAGCGAACTGACTTTTTTCTACCAGAAAGATGGAACAGCCACTCTTGAATCTGGGTGCTTAGAGAATGAGAAGGACTGGCTGTAAGGAAGTGAGCCCACTGAGAGAATTGGAGAAGATAACAAAAATGGAAGAAGAGACCCCTGGAACAGATTTCAGAGTAAGAAGAATATCACACAGTTCCACAGTAAGGATACTTGCAGTGGAGGGAAGAGTACTGTGGAAAGACGAGTTCGGAAACACAACGGGAAACCTAACACCATGACAAAATTTAGGGCCATCAGCAAAGATATGTGTAGCAGTAGAGTGACAGGATGTATGCTCGAGAAAAAGGGGGCGAAGGTTATGTGAGGGAAGAAAAGACTTAGAACAAGGGAGAAAATAAGGGCAGACCACAGCAGGAGGCAGAAGGCAGGGTGGGAAGGAAACTGGACGTAGCAGAAGAATAGGAGGAAAGGTGAAATCAGTAGACTGAAGAAGGATGGGGGTCCGAAGGGGAAATGGAAGAAGGAGATTGGAGACTGAGCGAAAAGAGTGTTGAAGAAGGCTGGGAGGGCAGAGTAATTTATTTGTAGGGAACTGAAGGAGACATGTATAGAACCTGATTGTGAGAAGAGAACGATGATAAGAAAGAGGGGAAGTGCCCGATTCAGCACAAAGATTTATAGTGAGAGTCGATCGAAAAGACCAGTATGATGAATAGAATCTAGCTATGAAAGAGTGCGAGTGGAGGCAGAAGAATAAATCAGGCAGCCACAATAAAGACAGAGTGAAGATGAAGAAGTGTGACACGATCATCACCCCATGAAAGATGAAACAGCATCTGCAGCGAACCAAGATGATGAAGGGTAGAAGACATCAGGGAAGAGATAAGTGCGTTCCAGTTTAACAGAGAGTCAAATGTGAGGCCAAGAAATGTGGACAGGGATCGGTAGGGAGGAGGGATGTTATATAAAGAAAGAGCGGCTGTGGTATGGTTAGTGAACGAGTAAACGTTACCACGTAGGATTTAGAGGTAGAAAAATGAGAACCATGAATAGTAGCCTCTGTGGAGGAAACATTAATGGCGGACTGAAATTGTTGTTCCTGCTAAGTATCGCCAAGCAGTTTGAGAATGGGATCATTGTTCAGCATCAGGAGGTCACATGGGCAAAAAGAAAACTCAAGGTCGTATCCGTGCTGACTTTTTCTGGCCAGGAATGGGACAGGATATAGATAGGCTTGTGCATTTCTGCAATGTGTGTCGAAGTACCACCAATTGGAGACGTGTTCTTCCTGCACCATTTAAATCCACACCCATAATCTGTGAGTCAATTGAGAGAGAGGGCAGTGGTAATGTGGGTGCAGACCTGATGTCTCGTCCATTGGCCCCAAAGGACACGTTATGTCCAGGGCCTGTACATACATATGTACCATACTGTAGGTTAAGGGGGAAGTTCAAGACCCCCACAGAGTGGTGCATCTCGAGAATACATGCTGTCCACATGAGTGTTTACACCCATGCTGGGTGTTAAAATGTGACCTGGCTGAGTTTTCGTAGGGATTCTCAACTTACCGATATTAGTCGTAAATGTAGAATCATTAGGGTAAGTATGCTTTTAGGATGTCCGAGTACATAGGAACAAATACCACTGGACAGTACTTAGACTAGGAGCATATGCACAGAGCCCTGAGTTCACGGTCACTACTCTTACTTTTGACCTGTGACGGGCTGTGGGTCACTGAAGGCCCTGTTAGTTACTCGGCACCCGTCATGATCTTTTTAATGTACCAGGGGTCGATGCTACAGGAGGTGAATCAGCTGAAGTGAAGCTGGTCTCGCAGATGAGAGAAGGAGCTGGTACCTGATTGACTGTTTTCCTTGAAAGCGCAAGGCAAGGCTTTGGACCTCACCCCTTACATCCATACTGTGTCTATGCATTAACCAGAGACTCCGGTTAATAGAGATATAGGTTTAACCAGTAAACTACAGGGGTTCTGAGAGATCTGACAATCCAAGGACTATGTTTCCTGGTTAATAATCTACCCAGTAAGGAAATAATGGCGACCTCGAATGTACGAAGCTCTGGCTGTCAGTTGAATTTTCAGCTGAAGTGTACTTTTGATTGTGTATGCATTGACTTCTAGCCAGAGGGTAATTGCAGTTTAGTACAAATTGTTTGTCACATTGACACTATTGATGCTCCACCTTGATTGATTTCACAGGTACAGTAAGCGGGTGTAGCAGTTTTGCCGTGCAGATCAGCTGACCATCTCTGCCGCATGCTGCCGCCTCTTCTCCTCTGCCCTTGTCATCTCCATTTACTATTAATTTGTATTATACCATTTTACACGTAGGTACAGTTACACTACAACTGTCACATCTACACTGTGTAATATATTTACATACACCACGCTATATAAAAATTAGTTTTTAATGTATATGTGGCAAACTTTCGCTCAGTTTGACCTACATATAGGATTTTTCACCATCGTCACGGAGTTTTTTTTTTCCCTCAAGCTTGCTTCTATTAACGTAAATACAACGTTTTTACACTCATTGTCGACAATTATTCTCTCCTGTAGCAAGATAGTACACACACCACATGAATCTTGTGAGACTGAGTTAGGATGTATGTGTATGCATATATTGTTAAATTTTTCAGAGAAAACTTTCATTTTGATGGGGCTTAATGTCACGAATTTCCTAAATCATATTGTTCTGGCAATTCGCGACATTGTATTAATATTATTATGGTAACCCTTGAACAGCACTGAAACCCATAAAAGTTCGCTCAGTCAGCTAACCTCTCGCATTTTTGCTAAGATTTGAAACAGAGTTTTCATAACATTCGTCACCGCTTCATACGTGACAGTCTTTATACACAGACAGTGCATTTCACTGAGCGATATTTTTGTGTAATTGTCATTCCCACGCCTTGCTTCTCCAGCCATTAAGTTAAGCCACGCCCAATTTTGCATGCCCCTGTACATGGCATGGGAAATTAGTTTAGTTAGTTTTGGACCTCCACGGGGGAAGGTGTCGTCGTGCCTACTGTTGAGAGCAGGATCCCCATTGTAGCAGCTAGTCTCCAGCAGTACAACAATTCCCTGCACCTCCCCACTGAGTTGGTGATCGGCAGTAGTGGACGTTAGCAGCGAATTGCAGCGCCTCAAGAAGCAACAGACAGACGTCCAGTCTTTTCGTATCTACAGCTCCATTTTTCTTCACTGACTAGTAATTTCGTTTTTGTTTTTCTAGGTTTAAGATTAATAGCTGTTTCAGTGCATGAGTGAGTGGATTTCCTTGCTTGATATTTTGAATTTGCATTGAGATCCTTGTAACAATAATTTGTTGTAATTAATAAATTTACAGTTCTTTTTGAGCTCAATTAAATGTAACAGTCTTGTTTGATTTCACCACATTGTGCTGACTTTAGTTTGCTACTCCCAGTTCACACAAACTTCTTATGTTAATCACAACTGGTAGTTAAGTCAGTTTTTTCATATTAATTCTTAAATCCGTTGTGCCAGCCAGGAGTTAGCATCAGCAAGAACCTATGTATTTATGATTATTATTATTGAATGTCAGGGGTAAAGAAACTTTCTCAGTGGTCAACAGTAATAACAAAACAGCATCTGTGAGCAATTAGTCTATGCTGTGTAGTGTTGGGAAAGTTTATGAAATTCTCGTCTTCAGAGAATCGGCGAAGTTAACCGGCATTAAGTAAAATTTACTACTTGATTTCACAAGTCAATTCCTTGCGTCAAAAGACTATATATTAGCATTTCATTCGTATTTCCACTTCCCCCCGTGACAACAGTTTTGATTGCGTATACTCTTGATATCACAGACGACATAGCCCGCTACTGACACTACATATTCTTGACATCATGTACTCTTGACACAACTGATGACATTCTCTTGCCATTACATACTCCAGACCCTACAGATCACATACTCTCGACACCACAAACCACATACTATTGACACCACAGATCACATACTATTGACACCACAGATCACATACTCTTGATGCCACAGATTACATACTTCTGACACCACAGATTACATACTTCTGACACCACAGATTACATACTTCTGACATCACAGATCACATACTCTTGACACCACAGATCACATATTCTTGACACAACAGATTGTATAGGTCTGACATCACAGATTACATACTGTACATCTGACATCACAGATCACATACTCTTGACACCACAGGTCACATATGTCTGATACCGCAGATCACATACTCTCAACACCATAAATCACATACTTTTGACTCCACAGATTACATACTCACGACACCACAAATCACATACTCTTGAAACCACGAATTACATATTTCTGACACAATGGATCACACATTCCTGACACCATATATTTTTGGCACCACATTCTTTTGACAGTACGGATTACATACACATATCACCACATACTCTTGACACTATATGCTCCTAACACCACTTGTTTTTGGTACCACATACTTTTGACATAACATACTCTAAGCACCACTTTTGACACCACATACTCTTGACTCCATATACTCTTAACATTACTTGTTCTTGACACCACATACTCTTGACACATTACTCCAGACACGTGTAACTCCTTCCATATGATGTTGTCTTTTCTTCTCGGCTTCGTAGTCTTATTCGGCTCAGTAGAGGTTTCCGAGTCAGAGCAGTAAGATACAGGCAACATTAATTCCACCTATACGACAGGTTTTTCCTAAGTTGAATTTGCTGTTAGGAGATTAGACATATCATGGACAAACTAAAAAGTGAGTCCCTTATGTGACGAGGTATCAGGTATCTCTCATTTGACAAAAGCAACACACACACACACACACACACACACACACAAACTATCATCACAGTGATTTTTTACTGAAGTGTTTAATATATCAATACGAGACTTAGCTTTCACCTTATTAACGAATCTGTTTCAGCTATCTTTTTCCGTGTGATTAACTTAAGCCTTTTCTGACACTTTCTTGTGATCCAGTCTTGGTAACATACCCTAGTCAAGAATATTCAGACCGTGCGCAGGAATACTGAATGTCGTACCCAGGGATTTTTTCACAAAGTCTAGAGATCTTGGGGCCCCACTTTCATTTTCTGCGTCTTTTTTCTCCGCCAGCGAAGCAAAATTGTAGAAAACTCTGGACGGTGGTGTGTTCAGTGTTATATGTTCCTGTGGCTGCCATTTTAATGTGGCTTCCGCCATTGCTCTCCAAAGCTTTTGTTTTCCATTTCATTTCAGCTGTTACTTTGATAACAGTTTCCTTTTTCAACCCTGCTTGAGGCTTAAACTGTTCCATTTTTAAACCGATTCTGGCACAAACGATGTTAGATTATTTTCATCTTGTATGGTTTACCCTCAAAAAATACATTTCGTGGTACGAGCTTCCACAAAACGTTATTACCATGAGATGATAACCATCTCTCATACTCATTTGTATGCGTAGAATCATGTTCTCACTTCTCACGTCACGATGAAGCCTTCTGAATTTTATTATTTGTCCCAACTTTTCCAGTTGCAAAGCAGTGATTCTCTATAAAGCAAAACCTCCCATTTTAATTAAAGTAAACCTTTCATAAGAATTTAAATTTTACAAGTATGTGTATTGAAGAACCGAAACTAGGCACTGAGTAAGGGGTCCGTAATGGTAAGACAAACTGTCGTTTGACCTTGCAGTAGTGGTGGGCGATACCAGCCAAAAAAAGTAATCGCGATTACTGATTACTTTTTTCGAAAGTAATCGAATAGTAATCGATACCTGTTCGATTACTTTCAGTACATAACACTTTACACGTGTGGCAACTGGCAAGTCCTCACTCAGCGAATGTTTTGTCAAAATATTTTTTATACCTGATAAAAAAAAAAAAAGTTATTTAAAGGGTATTTTGTGGCAAGAACAGTATTATATATTTACATTATCAAAGTTAAACCTTTACTAATTTAATAAATCATTACATCAGTCTAAATAATATGAAACTCCTTTAATGGTTTACAGCTTTACACAAATATAGGTGTGGTTTCAATGGCTCATAAAAAAAAAAAAATTATTGGATTACAAATTGCATCCTAAACCACATTGCTGTATAAGTTACACTTACATTGGGTAGTCCCCAGTCCCACCAGCCACCACCGGCCCAACAGTCCACTGAGTCCAATAGTCCACACCCCGTGACCGCAGAATCAGCTACTTGATCCCGTTTTCTTTTATTGAGTATTGTTAAATGGATATAATTATTATTAAACGTAACAAGTACCCTACCACCTGACTGAATATATGTAACAAATATTATATAATCTATGTTATATGCCTGGTGGCACAGTTGAAATTATATAAATAAAAAAAAAAAGTATCTATGAGATCCAAACGAAACAAACGTTGTCATTATTTAAAATTTCAGAGTAATCGGTCAGAAGTATCGATTGCTGGAAAAGTAATCGATTACTGTTCTTTTCCAACAAGTAATCGAATCATTCGATTACTAGTAATCGATTACACCCACCACTACCTTGCAGAAGATAATTAAGATGATCACTCGGTAATTACTGAAACAATTACCAAAATAAAAGTCCTAAGGAAATTCACAACCTTTCTCTCTCGTTGAGCTTCATCTCAACCCTTCTTTCTCTTTGAGGAAGTCGATTCGCTGACCAGTGAAGGGAGAACAGTCACATCCCAATTTCTCCCGCCTCATTTCCCTGTCTTCCCCTTCCCTCTGTCCAATTCTTTCCTGCTTCCCCTCGACTCACTCCCTCGGGTGCTTTAGCCATTCCCTCCTACAATTCTCCTTCTTCAACGGAAATGCTGTGGTAGAGTTCAGATTGCCAGTGCTCGATCCGCAAACGACGCGAATCAGGTGTTAGACGGGGATGGAAACAGCCATTGTAAAGAGAAAGTACAAGTACAAAGGAGTATAAAGGAAAGCAAGCAGCAACAGACCTCTGGACTTTGATGAATGGTCGTGGAGAAGGAAGACGTGTTTCTGAGCTCTCCTCTAGCTGCAGGGTTGCCTCACCGGCGTTAGCTTTTTCTTTTTTCGCCACTAGGGCGTTTTTCAATAAAGTTAGGTTAGCTAGAACTAATTTTCCTCCCTGGCCTTAGTAGATATAGTAGGTGTCTATATCTAATTTCTGAGATTGCCTTTGCTTACTCACCTCTGGAGTGTACCCCCCACTGATCGCTCTGGGGTGTGAGTCACACACAGGCGCGTCCTCCCGAGAGTGGTTTGAGAGGGTAATCTCAGCCTAGGTGGGTCTTCCCCAGGTACTTTGCCCCTTGGTCGTTTTTCTCCCTCTTCCCACTTCCCCTTCACGGGGGAAGTGGTAGCTATGATGGACCCCCCTACTGCCTCCCCCCCTTCAGGGGGGGAGGTAGTCCTGACGACATCCCTACCGTGACTGACCGGCCCCAGACTGACGGACGCCAGACTCGTTCCCCGCTTGACATCCCTGTCAATAACGCGACCTTCGTAACCCTTCATGCTCTAGGTTCTACTCCCCTGTCCAGACTCAATCCCTTCATTGTCAAGAAGGTGATTGACCACTGTGCGGGAGAGGTGGAACAAGTAAAAAAACTTGGAAATGGAGACCTCCTGGTTAAGACATTCAATTCTGCTCAGGTGAAAGACTTGCTAAAGCTGCGTAAGTTTCACTGTCATGATATCGAGGCCAAGATCCCAACATCCATGTATTCCTGCAAGGGTGTTATCACTTGCAGGGATCTCATGGTGATGAGTGAGGAAGAAATCATACAGGAACTTGCTCATCAGGATGTAATTGATGCCAAATTCATCACTCGTTATCAGGAAGGTGTAAGGACGAAGACAGCCACAGTTATCCTCACTTTTGGCAAAGTTTTGCTACCTACAAATGTCAAAGTAGGATATGAAATTGTAAATGTAAGACCGTACATCCCGAATCCCCTTCGTTGTTCAAAATGTCAGCTCTATGGACATCATGAAAAGGCTTGTCGGGCTTCCAACATCGTGTGTGGCAAGTGTGCGGCTGTAGGTCACTCTGCTGACAACTGTACATCCGAGACTGAGTGCTGCTTTCACTGTAAGGATGCTCACTCCACTTCCTCGAGGGTTTGTCCCAAATGGAAGGAGGAGAAAGAGGTCTGCACAGTGAAAGCGACTGAGGGCATATCCTTTTACGATGCTAGGAAGAAGGTGAAGGAGTTGCATGCAACTCCCAAGCCTAATGTCTCCTATGCATCGGCGGTTGTGTCCCGTCCCGTGATGTGCACTGTGGAGACACAGACTGACCTTACCTTCGCTCCACATGCCACATGCCCTACCTCTAAGTCTAGACCCCCTGTACGTTCCAACTCTCTTACAGACATCCCTGTCGCCACTTCTTACTCCCAGGCTGCCGCTGCTCCTTCGCAGTCGGTGCAGCAAAAATCGAAGCCCGACAAGTCTGATAAGATTAATCTGACCACCCTCACAAAACAGTCTCGTCCTCACGTTCTTCCAGTTCCCACTCCAGCGAGGGAGAGGAAGGTTAGCTCTTCCTCAGGGGAGTCTGGGAACCTCTTAATTGACGATAATATGGAGGTTTCCATGATCAAGCACCGGGATAGGTCCCCCGGTAGTCGCTCGCCTTCTGGCGGGCGACAAAAAAAGACGAAGCACACTGGCCCCCAACGAAAATCTTAAACTGCCGCATTCACCCTATTACAGTGGAATTGTAGAGGTATTGGGAATAAGTTACAAAATATAGCAATCTTGCTTTCTATACACAGGCCAGACGTTGTTTGTTTACAGGAGACGCGCCTGGAGGATCATCCTGATCCTCCACAGTTCAAACACTACCACTCGTATAGAAGATATGAAGGTCACGGAGTTGCCATTTACACACACAAATCACACCCACAAACGGAAGTGATTCTAAATTCTACTCTGGAAGCTGTCGCATGCAGAGTAAAATTTAATAACACGTATCTGTCTATTTGCTCTCTGTACTGTCTATTTGCTCTCTGTATGTCTATTTGCTCTCTGTATGTCTGCTGATAAGCAAGAAGTGGAAGGAGAATATAAGAGAGTATGGAACAGTGGGTGCAAGGATTGTATGGGTGAGGATGAAAGTAGGTATACAAGCATGGGCGATTGTATGTGTGTATGCTCCAACAGAGGATCGAGTGGCAAGAGTAAAGATGAGTTTTGGGCGAGAGTAGAAGCATGTATGGACAAGTTTGAGAGGAGCGAGAGAGTGCTGTTGATTGGAGACATGAATGGCAAAGTCGGGAATGTACGAGTGGATGGAGTGGTTGGTCAGTAGGGTGTGCCAGCAGAAGTAGATGGGAATGGTAGTGCTTTGGTGGACATCTGTGCTGGTAAGGGGTTGGCAATAGCCAACACCTACTTTCGTCATAAGATGATCCACCGGTATACATGGAGAGTAATGAGGAGGATGGATGGTGAACTTGTTGAACGAAAGGCAATGATAGACTACGTGTGTGTGGATGAGCGAATGAGAAGACAAGTGTTGGATGCAAGGGTGTGGAGAGGGTGGGGGAATGGAGTCTCGGACCATCACTTAGTGATGGCCAAGGTAGAGCTGCAAAGAAAGTGGTTGAGGAGGCGAAGGGGAAGACAGGAGGAAACAGCTCCTGTGAGAAGAGTGGAGAAATTGCAAGATAGTGAGAAGAGGACAGAATATAAGAGCATAGTGGGAGAAAGATTGGGAAGGTATGAGCTAGAGCAGATGGAAGGGGTGGAAGACGTATGTAAGATATTCACGGAAGAGATAAGCGCAGCGTGTGAGGTGGTTTGTGGAGTGAGGAGGAGATGCAAGGGTGTGCAAGGGACAGCATGGTGGAATGATGAGGTGAAACGAGCTGTGGAACAAAAGAAGGCATATGGTGAATGGTTGGCGAGTAGAGGTAGGGGAGAAGATGAGAGAGAGAAGAGAGAGGTATATGTGAGCAGGAGAAGGGAGGTTAAGAGACTGGTGAAGGAGAGTAAGAAGAAAGTGGATGAAGAGTTTGGGAGGAATCTGAGTGTGAAATGGAGGGAGAGTAAGAAATTGTTTTGGAAGGAGGTAAAGAAAGTAAGGCAGTGTGAAAGGGGAAATAGTAGGGGAGTGAAAGATAGGAATAATAGATTGTTGGTGGAGAAGAGAGAGAAATTGAGGAGATGGAAAGAGCACTTTGAGGATTTGTTGAATGTAGAGAGTGAGAGCAGTGTGAGTATAAGTGGTTGGGGAATGGCTGGGAGAAGAAGAGATGAGAGGAGGGAGGAAGAGATCAGTAGGGCGGAAGTAGTGGAAGCGATGAAGAAGATTAAGCTGGGAAAGGCCCCAGGAATTGATGGAGTGTGTGGTGCAATGCTTAGGTATGGGGGTGAGATTGTTGTGGAGTGGATATGGAAGTTGTGTAGATTGGCTTGGGAAGAGGGAAGGGTTCCAGAGGACTGGAAATCAGGTATAATTGTTCCTCTGTACAAAGGAAAAGGGGAGAGAGAAGTATGTGGTAACCATAGGGGTATTTGCCTTCTTAGTGTGACTGGTAAAATATATGGTAGAATACTCATTGATAGGGTTAGGCATATGACAGAGGAGCTAGTTGGAGAAGAACAAGGGGGATTTAGGAAGGGAAAAGGGTGTGTAGATCAGATATTTGTTCTAAGATGTTTAGTGGAGAAGTATCTAGAGAAGGGAAGGAAAGTGTACGCTGCCTTCATGGACTTGGGGAAAGCTTATGACAGAATAGATAGGAAAGGTATGTGGAAGGTATTAAGAATATATGGAGTGGAGGGGAAATTGTTGAGTGCTGTGAAGAGTATGTACGAGGGAGCTAGGGCTACGGTGCGAGTGGATGGTGAGCTGAGTGAGTTCTTTGATCTCAATGTGGGACTGAAACAGGGGTGTGTAATGTCTCCATGGCTGTTTAATATATATATGGATGGGGTCGTAAAGGAGGTACAAGGTAGGGCAGTGGATGTGGGGGTGGCCCTAATGAATGAGGGTGAGATTTGGAAGCTTCCGGTGTTGCTGTTTGCTGATGATACAGTATTGTTGAGTGAAGATGAATGGGAGTTGCAAGGTTTGGTGAATGAATTTGGGACAGTGTGTAGGAGGAGGAAGCTGAAAGTTAATGTAAACAAAAGTAAAGTTATGGTGTTTGAGAGGAATGAAGTCACAGAGTGTGCAGTGAGGTTGGATGGTGAGGATATGGAGAATGTGAGTGCATTCAAGTACTTGGGTAGTGTGATGAGTAAGGATGGAACTTTGGGGGATGAAGTACGTGAAAGGGTAAAGCAGGGAAGGAAGGTTGTTGGCACACTGAAAGCAGTGATGAGAAATAGGGAGGTGAGTATGGAAGTTAAGAAGTCTCTGCATGATGGTATTGTGATCCCTACCCTGACGTATGGAAGCGAGGCGTGGACCTTGCAAGAGGGGAACAAGTCAAGAGTGAGAGCAGTGGAAATGAGTTACTTGAGAGGAGCATGTGGAGTGACATGGAGGGACAGGTTGACGAATGAAGAAGTGAAGGAACGTTGTGGGGTAGATGTGGATGTGGTTGAAAAGATTCGGAGAAATACACTGAGGTGGTTTGGACATGTGGAGAGGATGGAGAGTGAAAGACTGACTAAGAGGGTGTATGTGGGTGAGGTGGAGGGAGGGAGAGGGAGGGGTAGACCGAGGATGAGGTGGAGGGATGGAGTTGAGAGGTATATGAGGGAGGGGGGGGTGAGTTGGGGGGAGGGGAGTCAAATGGTGGGTGACAGAGTGACTTGGAGGCGTTTTGTCTGCGGCCACCCTTTGCGGGATTAGGGCGTCGGGCTATAGATAGATAGATAGACTGTCCTCCACATGGCCTCATTGATAGTGATGCTTTAAAGTCACTAGTGGAACATCTCCCTGGGAATAAGTTAGTGTTGGGCGATTTTAACGCCCATCACTATCAATGGGGTAGCTTGAGGATTGATGGTCGTGGGGAGCAAGTAGCCGACCTAATACTACAGTCCAACCTCTGTCTTCTGAACGATGGTAGAGCGATTCGTGTAGATGATCGTACTGGTAACTTTTCGGCCATTGACTTATCTTTGGCCTCCCCTGGAATACATCAAGATCTCTCATGGGACCCTTACGACGACTCCTTGGGAATTGATCATTTACCCATCTGTCTTTCTTATACACGCGACATCATTTCGGACCCTCCACCTCCAAAATTTAAATATAAGAAAGCAGATTGGGGATCCTTCTCAAGGATCGCCAATTTAGATATATCTGGGGAGACCATAGACGTTAAGGTCGAAAATATAACTACTTCCATATTACACGCAGCTGAGGCTGCTATTCCCAAGACTTCTACAGTTCATGCGAAGCATAGAGCACATTGGTGGACGCCGGATTGCCGACAAGCATTAAGAAAACGCAATAGGAGATACAGGATTTTTGATAGTCAGCCCACTGAGAAAAATTTTATTGCATACAAACAGGCACGGGCTGAGGCAAGGAGAATAATAAGAAGGGCCAAACGTGACTCCTGGCAGTCCTTTGTGTCCACGGTGACTCGTACAACACCATTACGTAAAGTCTGGTCCACCATAAGAATATTAAATAATAAAGGCCCATATTTCCCCATTACCACCTTGCAAGTAAATAATAACATCTATGACGAGCCCGTGGACGTTGCTAACATCCTCGCCAGGAGTTTTTCTCATGTAAGTAGCTCAGCCAATTATGACCCGCGTTTCCAACATCATAAACGCACGGCTGAGCTACAGATATTAGACTTTGCCACAGAAGACGTAAACTCCCCGTACAACCAAGAGTTTACGCTAGATGAACTGCTCCTTGCCCTTAAATCCTGTAAAGACACCAGCCCTGGACCAGACACCATCACGTACGGTATGATCCAGCATCTTAATCAGGACAACCTGATTAAGATGTTAGCATTGTACAATGAGATTTGGGCGTCTCGAACGTTCCCAAACTCATGGCACTTTGCGCACATCATACCGATACCCAAAGAGGCTGGTCGTCTTATGAATCCCACTTCATTTCGTCCTATTGTGTTGACTTCTTGTCTATGTAAGGTCATGGAACGTATTTTTTTTTTTTTTTTTATGCGAGGAAGAAGGAACCAAAGGCCATGGCCTGCAGTAACAGTTCCCTCCAAGAGAAAAACAAAATACAAGAGAGAGCCAAATTCAAGATCCGATCATTTTGAGATGCCTGGACACACTGCGTTTGAAAGACTGGAGATCATAGGCAGCAGGAAATACAGACAGAGGGAGACAGTTCCAGAGCTGACCTGTTGCATAAATGAAAGACTGGGAGTAACGGTTAACTCTTGCATTAGAGAGTTGGACAGAAAAGGGATGAGTTTGCTGCCAGACGGGTGCTACGCGCCCGTCGTAGAGGTGGAGGAATGCAAGCAGACAATTCAGCGGAGCAGTGACCATTAAAGTAGCGATAGAAAAGAGATAAAGATGCAACAGTGTGGCGAAGAGACAGAGGTTGAAGGGAGTCAGTAAGAGGAGGAGAGTTAATGAGACGAAAAGCCTTTCACTCCACCCTATTGAGAAGAGCTGCATGTGGGGAGCCTCCCCACACATGAGAGTTGTACTCCACACAGGGGCGGATAAAACCTCTGTATAGAGTCAACAATTGTGCAGGGGTAAAGAAAGAGCGGAGTCGGCTTAGCACACCCAATCTCTTGGAAGCAGATTTTACAAGAGATGTAATATGGTCTTTCCAAGATAAGTCCCGAGTAAATGAAACCCCAAGCATGTTCAAGGATGATGCAGGATTAAGCTGAATATTATTAAACATTAATGGGTATACCTGTGGAAGATTTTGTCGGGTTGATAGGTGTAAGAACTGAGTCTTAGATGCATTAAAGACAACCATATTATTTTTACCCCAGTCAGTGATACGAGCCAAGTCAGACATTAGGTGTGCCATAGCCCCATCCCTTGTTTCTTGAAGTAACTGTTGAGATGGGCGGTGCGGGAACCGAATGGAAAGGTGAAGGGTGGAGTCATCAGCGTATGAGTGGATAGGGTTAGATGTACAGCTTAGAAGATCATTGATGAATAAAAGGAAGAGAGTTGGTGATAGGACAGAGCCCTGAGGAACACCACTGTTGATAGATCTAGGAGAAGAACGATGGCCGTCTACAACAGCGGCTATAGAACGACCAGAAAGGAAGCTAGCGATGAAGGCACAGATAGAAGGATAGAAATCGTAGGAGGGCAGTTTGGAAATTAAAGATTTATGCCAGACTCGATCGAAAGCCTTTGAGATGTCAAGTGCAATGGCAAAGCTTTCGCCAAAGTCCCGAAAGGAGGATGACCAGGAGTCTGAAAGGTAGGTGAGAAGATCGCCAGTGGAGCGTCCCTGACGGAACCCATACTGACGATCGGAAAGAAGGTTGTGATAGGAAAGATGCCTTAAAATTTTTCTATTAAGAATTGACTCGAAAACTTTTGAAATACAGGACGTTAAAGCAATTGGACGATAGTTGGAGGGTTGGGAGTGGTCACCCTTCTTTGGGACTGGTTGAATGAGAGCAAACTTCCAGCAAGAAGGAAAGGTACAAGTGGACAGACAAAGGCGAAAGAGTTTGCCTAGGCAGGGTGTAAGCACAGAAGCACAGTTCTTGAGAACAACAGGAGGGACCCCATCAGGCCCATATGCCTTGTTAGTGCTGAGGCCAGTGATGGCAGAAAATACATCAACTGAAGACATTTTAATGTCAGCCATGAGGAAGTCAGAGGGGAGAAGTGATGGAGGAACAGCACTGGAACCGTCTAAGGTGGAATTGGAGGAGAAAGTCTGTACGATGAGATCTGCTTTATCAGTAGAAGAAATAGCTACAGAACCATCAGAGTAGAAAAGAGGAGGGAAGGATGATGAGGTAAAGTTGTTAGAAAGATTTTTGGCAAGGTGCCAGAAGGAGCGGGAAGAATTCGAGTTGGAGAGTTGAGAGCATTTAGTATGGATGAAATTATTTTTAGTAGAGCGAAGAACAGACTTAGCACGATTCCGGGCAGAAACGTAAAGATGATGTGATTCAGGGGTGGGTTGGCTCCGGTACCTTTTGTAGGCCTTCTCCTTGTTGCGGACAGCATTAGAACAAGCGTGATTAAACCAAGGCTTTCTTGCATTAGTCAAAGGATATGAGAAAGGAATGTATGCTTCCATGCCTGAGAGAATAACCTCCGTAATGCGCAAGGCACACTCAGATGGCTCACGGCCATGGAAGCAATAATCATTCCAGGGAAAATCAAAGAAGTACTGCCTGAGGGCCTCCCAGTTCGTGGCTCCAAAATGCCACAGACGACGTTTCCCTGGAGGGTCCACAGGCCGTACCGGAGTGATAGGACAGGTTAAGGTAATAAGGTTGTGATCGGAGGAGCCCAACGGAGAGAAAAGATTAACAGAGTAAGCAGAAGGATTAGTTGTGAGGAAGAGGTCAAGTATGTTGGAGCTCTCTCCAAGGCGGTCAGGGATACGGGTAGGGTGCTGTACAAGTTGCTCTAGGTCATTAAGGATAGAAAAGATGTAGGCTTGTTCACCAGGTGGATCCGTGAAAGGAGAGGAGAGCCAAAGGTGGTGGTGAACATTGAAATCTCCAAGAATGGAGATTTCAGAGAAAGGAGAAATGGACAGAATGCGTTCCATCGTAGAAGTAAGATAGTCGAAGAATTTTTGATAGTCAGTAGAATTAGGGGATAAGTAAACAGCACAGATATATTTAGTCAGAGAATGACAGGAAAGCCGAAGCCAGAGTGTGGAGAATTCAGAAGAATCAAGTTCAGGAACACGAGAGCAAGATAAGTCGTTGCATATGTATACACAACAGCCACCTTTGGCTTTGAAATGAGTATAGAGAAAGTAGGAGGATACAGAAAAGGGTTTGCTGTCGGTTGCCTCAGACAGCTGAGTCTCCGTCAGAAAAAGAAGGTGAGGTTTAGAGGAGGAGAGGTGGTGCTCAACAGAGCGAAAGTTAGATGAAAGGCCGCGAATGTTGCAGTATGGTTAACAAAAGGCTTCTTTTTGTTTTAGAGTCGAAGAATTTGTTAAATGATCAACAATGTGGCTTCCGTAAATACAGAAGTTCACTAGATCATTTAATGAATTTGGAGCATTGTATTGCAGAGGCATTTGCCAATAAAGAATTCATGATAGGGGTGTTCTTGGACATCCATAAAGCCTATGACATGACATGGCGACACGGTATACTAATGAAGCTCTATGCTTATGGTTTAAGAGGATATTTACCTGTTTTTATTTCAAATTTCTTAAGGGACAGAACTTTCTCTGTCAAATTGCTCCGTAATGTAACATCGGATATATTTATAAAGGAAAACGGGGTGCCACAGGGAAGTGTGCTTAGTCCTACTTTATTTAGTATTATGATTAATGATATTCTGTCATCAGCTCCCATCCCGAGGAATCTTAAATACTCGCTCTACGCTGACGATTGTGCAATATGGCACTCTTCCCGTAATGCACAATTTTCGGCTGGGCGGATTCAAGCAGCCCTTGACTCCGTCCACCAATGGGCCTTGCAGTGGGGATTTAAGTTTTCCGTACGTAAGTGTGCCACAATAGTTTTCACTAATCGTAACGTACCTAATTTGTGCTTAACTTTGGATAATCAGGCGGTACCTTTTCAAAATTCTGTAAAATTTTTAGGAATACATTTTGATCGTAGAATGAATTTTAAACTTCACGTTAATACTTTGCTTGCTCGTTGTGATAAACCGTTAAATGTCTTCAAGTACCTAGCGGGTACTACCTGGGGTGCCGACAGAAAATCTTTATTAATGGTGTATAAGTCCCTTATTCGATCAAAGCTAGACTATGGCGCACAGGTGTACGGCTCGGCATCCGATGCCACTCTGAAAGGATTGGATGTGTTACAGAATAAATGTTTGCGAATGTGTCTTGGAGCCGTCCGGTGTACCCGTGTGACTCGTATGGAAGTGGAGGCGAATGTGCCTCCCCTCCGTATTCGCCGTGACCTACTGGCCTTGTCCTATGGTATAAGGACGCTAAGGAAAAGTAATATCAGCAATGTGGCCTGTACCCCCCTGCGTCAATACCACCACCTTCTGCGGGGGGTGCGTCGGCCACTTGCCGCTCGCCTCCACTTACTGACTCAGGAGCTTGATGTGGACCCCAGTGACTGTGACAAGTTGGTGCTTAAAAATATAGCACCTTGGGAGCCACCCGGCTTTACAGCCGATGTTACGTGGCTCCCAGCACCAAAAGCCAAGGCGCCGGAGGCGGAGGTCCACCACTTGTTTCGTAACATCATTGTTTGTCACTTGGGGTCCCATCAGTTGTACACAGACGGCTCCAAGTCGAGTGAATGTGTGGGTGCAAGTGTGTGGTCGACTGAATGTGCCCTCAGGTATCGGTTGCCGACTCATACATCTGTGTTTACTTCAGAACTTTTTGCTATTGACAAAGCCATAGACTATGCTCTCAATTCTAGGCATGACTCATTTGTCATATTTTCAGATTCAAAATCAGCCCTTCAGGCAATTGCATCTTGCACTACGGACTCTCATGAGATCCAGGGCCGCATCATTAATAAGTTGCATTCATGCAACAAGTCATTCACGCTGATCTGGGTGCCTGGTCATTGTCGTATCTACGGCAATGAGCAGGCTGACTTACTTGCAAAGTCGGCTGTGGAGCTCGAGGAGACTTGGGACGTTCCTCGTGATCTACGGTCGAGTCTATCTCTCGGAAAGAAATCAATAAATCTTCTGTGGCAAGGTCAGTGGACCAGACTAAATATTCCAACTTGTAAGCCGTACCTGGGCGACTGGGACACTGCCAACCGTCCCAGTCGCCTAGAAGAAAAAGTGTTGGCACGGTTACGGCTTAATGCCACCATTTTAACCCACATAAAACCATATATGGAAAGACGCTTCCCACCGCGCTGTGACATCTGTAATGCGGTGTTATTTATTAGTCATATCATCCTGCGCTGTCGGCGATTTATTCGTGAACGTGCTTCACTTATAAATTACTGCGGCGCAGTAGACGTCCCCTTCACCCTTTCCACCATCCTGGGTGATGGGGACATTGTTATGACTGATAAATTGATGGCTTTCTTGAGAGAGACCGGACTGATCAGAGTGATGTGACTTTTTTACTGCGTGGTTATGGTTTTTATGAACAGTAAATATGTATATATTGTAATATTAATTAGGGTTGACAGTTGACATATTTTAAATAGTTCCTCCTCCCACCGATCTATTTCTAATATAGATGTCCCCTACATTAAGCCAAGTTCCTCGCTTAAACCTTGACAGTCACCAGCTGATGAGTGCAAGTGTGCAATATAGGAAGGTATTGGGCACTTGCAGTCGATGCTGGTCTGCTGGGCGAGGTTCTTCACTTTCTGTACAAATTATGTAAATACATTATATTATCTTGCTTAAGTTATTCTAATTAGGGACGACAGCTGACGTATATGGAAATGTTCCTGACTTGTCTGGTTTCCTTTCATATATTGATGTCCCCTATATTAGGTTGTGCCTCGACTGACAGTCACCAGGTGATGAGTGCAGGTATGTCATGTAGAAAGGCATTACATATCTGCAGTCGATGGTGTTCTGTTAGTCGAGGTATTTTTACCATTAGTGTAGGTCTAGCTATTTGTCTCTGTAGGATTTAGTATAGGTTAGCGATTTGTCTGTTAGGTGATTAGCTTTAGGGTCTTTAGATTAGTTTGTCTTTATATTATAAGGTATTAAAAATATAAAACCAAGAGAAAATTTAAAAAAATAAAAATACAAAAAAATAAATAAATAAGAGTAAAACTATTATATATATATATATGTACGTTTGCATGAAAATGTGTCTGTATGTATGCATGGAAGTGTGTGTGTGTGTGTGTGTGTGTGTGTGTGTGTGTGTGTGTGTGTGTATATATATTATGTTTGTATATATATGTATATATATTTAAATGTATATACATATATATATATATATATATATATACATGGAATTAATAACCAGGGGCTTCGGCCCCAATGGTTGATAGGCCGGGGAAAAAAAAAAAAAAAAAAAAAAACAGACCTTGCCAGGGATTCACAAACGTCTGCTGGGCGACAGCGCCGCACGACGTCGTACGAGAGTCAACGATCACCCCTCAATGGAGATTCACAAACGCTGTGTTTGGCTCCCTTCCAAGTTTCTGCCGTAGCGAGTACAGATTTTTCTGGGTAAAATTTACACGACCAATCACCAGGCACCGATCTATCACGTGACTGAATTTAAACAGACCACACCCTCCCCCTTTCTCCTCCCTTCCCCCTCCTTCTCTCCCTCCCTCTCCCCCCAAAACAAGTACTATCACGATCCAAAGTTTCTTTACCCCCCTGAGTGGAAGAAGGTCGAAGCCAAGGTTGTAGCAAGACCAGATGATCGGACACTGCCAGTATACAAGACTAATAATGGTTCATGATACCGTGATTCATAAATAGGTTCCTGTGTTTCATCCGGGTGATTCTTATTATCCTAAGCTTCAGGTTAGTGAACCCCTCCATCATGAACTGGCTTGTGTTCGGTGGCCCGTCATTTCTTCAACCTTGGCTTCGACCTTCCTCCACTCAGGGGGGTAAAGAAACTTTGGATCGTGATAGTACATACTGTACATAAATATGTACAGCTCCGGACAGATGAAACGGCTACACCCCATCCACCAGCGACTTGGTTTGGGTCTCAGTGGTTCTGGTAACAGTTGCAGGTGGAGGGAGGGGGGATGTGGGAGGGTGAGGAGGGGAGAAATGTGGGTGGAGTTATATTGGGGGTAGTGTGGGAGGGTGAAGAAGCAGCACAGTCTGGCTGGTGGGAGGGGGAGACGAATGGATGGGTAGCGGAGACGAGAGTCTGCTGGAGGGTAAGACAGGTGAGTGTGATTAGATGAAAAGAAATTACAAAAAATGAATTATTATAATATCTGCTGCATATATTGCTTTTTATCTACTAAATAAAAACACTGTCTATTATTCACCACCGTATTTGGGTATCCTACTCATTATTATTATCCTTTGGATATTAGGCAATAAATAAAGATATTGGACGGTCTTTCGGACGCGAACCAATGTTTTCATAACTTTTTTCTTCAGCTATTTCCGTATTCCTATTATCCCTCGTGCTTGAAGTCCCCCTTTTTATCACTTTCTCCTACGCCCTACATTTTTTTTTAGGCATAAGGCAGTTTAACTTTCTCTTTAAATAACCATATTTGTTAACAAATATTCCTTTCATTAATCTATTTAATTACCTGTTTTCTTTCAATATGCATTTGCCTAATAATGGGTGTTACACCTTAATTGGCGCCGCTATTTGACGTTGTGAATAAATCTGGTCTAAATTTATGCATATATTGCAGTCTCTCTCAAGTAGGCTGGCAACCTCACACATCCTCCCCCCTGCTTTCTCCTTCTCTCGCTACCCGTTCCCTCCTTTCCTTTTGTAGTACTGTTTATCTATTCTTTCTCATATTTTTAACCTCATTCCTTCTTACAAACTTTTAGTGCCATAGGAATTTCTCCCTTATCACCTACAGTCCTACTACATGAAAGTGGAAAAAAACGCCATCGGGAAAAGAATAACTGGAAATTTATGGCGAAGGTTACGATATTAGTTATTTAGAATGAAAGTGTTGGCAGATACGCATTCTTGACGTGATTATCACAGCCACAGCATTTCACCTTCATAAAACAGAAGGACTATAGGTTTCATGCATTACCTCCTTACGTCCAGCATTACTGTGCAGAACGCCATGTATAACACATTAAGGACCACAAGGACAGTACTGGTAGTCATCGTGATTCTCATGAATCTCTCCATAGGCTATTGAAAACGGTGCTTTATGCTCAACTTCAGAATTATGTTCTCATCATGGCAATGATAGGCAAAGATAATAAAAACAATATATACAACCAAATTATCATTTATTATACAACAAAGCTCACTCTGCCTCCATGTTGCAGTCTCAAGGGTGTAACCAGCTCATACAATCACATGTAACCTGAAGAAATTAAATACATGATCCTATATATATATATATATATATATATATATATAACCATGAACAACACTTTGATATAAAATTTATTGTGTTGGGTAAAGCAGAGGACACTAACTAGCATGGCAACCTGCCACACGGAAACCACCGTGTTGCACTACACGCCACAGAAACCGATGCACAGACCATGGTATCAGCGAAAAGACTATGAGAAGAGTATTGCACGAAGCAGGGTTGCATCACAGGACCCTAGCAAACGTTATGTTGACAAGCCAGAGGATTTTTGGAAGTGTGTCACTGAAGGCGCAACTGCTGGAGAAGGAATAATACTCGGTGAGTATTATTTCTGAGGTTTTCGCTTGTATAAACTAAACTATTCACTCATACATGACCATAAAAATATATTAATAATTACTACAGGGGAACAACCAGTTTCGTTACAACGTCAGTCCATGCAGAGGAAATTACTTTGGGCATATAGGGTTACTCGATGTTAAATTTCATAAGTGTAGAGCCTTTATGATATTACATATATATCTATATCTATCTATCTATCTATCTATCTATCTATATATATATATATATATATATATATATATATATATATATATATATATATATATATATATGATCAGGTATTTATTTTTCAGGTAGCACGGAGGCAGTTTGAGCTTTGTTGTATAATAAATGATAATTTGGTTGTATATATTGTTTTTTTTATCTTTGCCTATCATTGCCATGATGAGAACATAATTCTGAAGTTGAGCATAAAGCACTGTTTTCAATAGCCTATGGAGAGATTCATGAGAATCACGATGATTACCAGTACTGTCCTTGTGGTCCTTAATGTGTTATACATGGCGTTCTGCACAGTAATGCTGGACGTAAGGAGGTAATGCATGAAATCTATAGTCCTTCTGTTTTATGAAGGTGAAATGCTGTGGCTGTGATAATCACGTCAAGAATGCGTATCTGCCAACACTTTCATTCTAAAGAACTAATATCGTAACCTTCGCCATAAATTTCCAGTTATTCTTTTCCCGATGGCAGGTTTTTTCCACTTTCATGTAGTAGGACTGTAGGTGATAAGGGAGAAATTCCTATGGCACTAAAAGTTTGTAAGAAGGAATGAGGTTAAAAATATGAGAAATAATAGATAAACAGTACTACAAAAGGAAAGGAGGGAACGGGTAGCGAGAGAAGGAGAAAGCATGGGGGAGGATGTGTGAGGTTGCCAGCCTACTTGAGAGAGACTGCAATATATGCGTAAATTTAGACCAAATTTATTCACAACGTCAAATAGCGGCGCCAATTAAGGTGTAACACCCATTATTAGACAAATGCATATTGAAAGAAAACAGGTAATTAAATAGATTAATGAAAGGAATATTTGTTGACAAATATGGTTATTTAAAGAGAAAGTTAAACCGCCTTATGCCTAAAAAAAAATGTAGGGCGTAGGAGAAAGTGATAAAAAGGGGGACTTCAAGCACGAGGGATAATAGGAATACGGAAATAGCTGAAGAAAAAAGTTATGAAAAAATTGGTTCGGGTCCGAAAGACCGTCCAATATCTTTATTTATTGCCTAATATCCAAAGGATGATAATAATGAGTAGGATACCCAAATTCGGTGGTGAATAATAGACAGCGTTTTTATTTATTAGATAAAATGCAATATATGCAGCAGATATTATAATAATTCATTTTTTGTAATTTCTTTTCATCTAATCACACTCACCTGTCTTACCCTCCAGCAGACTCTCGTCTCCGCTACCCAACCATTCGTCTCCCCCTCCCACCAGCCAGACTATGCTGCTTCTTCAACCTCCCACACTACCCCCAATATAACTCCGCCCACATTTCTCCCCTCCTCACCCTCCCACATCCCTCCTCCCTCCACCTGCAACTGTTACCAGAACCACTGAGACCCAAACCAAGTCGCTGGTGGATGGGGTGTAGCCGTTTCATCTGTCCGGAGCTGTACATAAGCATGTATGCAAGTAATCACGTAAGTACTTAGGACAAATATATCTCAAGGCGGACTGAGGTATTTACGTACATATGAATATAGGTATTCACCTACATACGTACGTACGTGAATACTTACATAAGTACGTACTTATGTGCGTACGTCAACTCATGTAATACGTACTTACGTACGCACGTGAATACTTACGTAAGTACGTACACGAATACTTAGGGAAATAAGTACGTGAATGCTTATGCAAGTACATACTTATGTACATACTTCCGTAAGCACGTACATGCGTGCGTACGTGAGTACGTACATGAATGCATTAGTACGTACAGAGGTGCGTACGTAAATACGTGCATAGTTCTATACATAAGTACGTATACATGTACGTACGTACGTACATGGGTGCATACTTAGGCGTGTACACACGTTCATACCTTATACAGTAAATATATATATATATATATATATATATATATATATATATATATATATATATATATATATATATATATATATATATATAATGTGTGTGTGTGTGTGTGTGTGTGTGTGTACGCCACAAGGTTTGATATAGATGAAGGTTGGGAAGGATTAATTACTTAAATATTGAAGATACTGATTGAGTTTTTTGTATAATAAAACTTTACACTTGGGAAGAAAGGCGTGTTTCACTTTAAATAACTTTTGGCACAAGCTAGTGAGTTGTAGTATCTGCTACGCCCTACAGTAATGTGGAATAAATAAATAAATGACTAATTAAATCCATTCGCTCCAATGACGTATTAATTTTATTCCTGCTCCATTCAAACATTTGACTTCAACTTGGAGTGAGTCATCAGATTGTGATGTTAAATCTGTACACACTCTTAAAGTTGCATCAATATACATATCGGTATAGATTCCCTGTAAAGATGTGATGAATACTGAGTCCATGTAGAGGTAATAATTGTAGCTTTCCATAATCAGTTACAGGCAGTGTTGGACTCTCTTGGAATGCCGTATCCAGTGTTTGAAATGTGTCAGTGTATTTGGGTGTCTCATCTTCGACAGTGGCGGCCTGTATGCTTGGGGGAGGAGGGCAGGTGAGGAGGCGAGCGAAGCGAGCCTTTTACATGAGGTTACCGTAAGCCTTGTTTAATAAATATTTTTGAACTCAAGCCTGCATGTAACCATAAGCAGTGGGTAATCCCTACCACATTATCATTCACAACTTCAGGATGCAGTATTCCCAATATTATTGGCATTTAATATGTATGGTGTGTGTCATCTTTACAGTCTTGTTTGAACTGAGGGCTCTAAGGAAACATATTTCCAAACGTTCTTTATTATGAGATGAAAAAATAATTAACAGAGTCGGCATATCTGAAGAGTACCCAAAGCATAAGACAATAACATACCATGAAACTAGAACGACGAAAAATCATGTGATAAGTTCTGAGCCATTTATTACGAATTTGAGTATTGTCCCATGTGAATTGCTCTGTCTCCAAACTTAAAATGAAAATGATAAACATTATACCTTTGCCCAGTTCCTAAATGATCATATATATAAAATAAATGTATCACTCGCAATGATGATGAAGACACCATGTTTAATTGGAGTCTTATTATGACCAATAGTGGGTACTCCTGTATAGTCTATTTTCATGGGACTTCAGTGCTTTTGTGTGGGCCAAACTCCCGTATCCCCTCATCATTAACATTGCCCTTTATATATATATATATATATATATATATATATATATATATATATATATATATACTCATTGAAGCTGCGTATGTGTGTTTCTGTCTGTGCATTTGTTTGTTTCTTTCACGAGGACGCTAACAGATATCGACCTAATGATTTCTGCATTACGCTGGGGTACGACCAGAGACTGTTAGAAAAATATAATTAAAAAATGGCTATTACGCGAGACGCAACAATGCGAAATTGTCGGAAATCACGACACAAGAAATTAAGCGAAATTTTTCGATTTGGGTCAGATTTTTTTTTTTTAATAACAGAAAAGAGGAAGGAAAAAAATGGATAAAGAAAATAATCCATACACCACATTACCAGAGTCCTTCATTCATTAAAAAAAAAATCTTTATAAGCTGGACTTAAACAGCTGTAGTTTGAAATTTGGGGGAAAACCACTCAAGGGAAGCAAGTTCCAAAGAGATGCAGTTCGGGGAATAAAAGGATTGTGATAGGCAGAAGGTGGCAATGTGACAGTCCAGTCATGAGCGCTACCAGATGCCCGTGTAGCGCGGGGGAAGGCATGGTGAGGTGGCACAATGGATGAACCTTCTTCCGAGCATTTGCCATAAATTTATTTGTAAAATTATGTAAAGAAGGCCATATTCACTTCTTACTTGTAGAGGAGGTAGTTTTCAGTAAACATAGAGACATCGTGACAAACAGCTAGCCAATACATATGAAACGAAAATTATATGACGAATAAATAATCCCAGTTGTGACGTACGTTTGTGAGACCTGGAAACTGACAAATTCAGTGGAAAATCAACTAATCCATTCTCAAAGAGCAATGGGATAGCAATGTTGAAAATATTTTTATGAAACAGGAAAAGATAAACTTGAGTGCGAGAGCAGACTAAAGTCAAGGACATTATAGAAGTTATAAAAGAACAGAAGTGCAGGTGGGCAGGTCATGTAGGAAGTGTAGGGGATAACCGATGGAACAAGAGGCTGACCGGTTTGACTCCAACAGATTGTAAGCATGGCTGAAAAACGCCAGAGGGAGTTGTGGGCAAAATGTGGCATAGATTGACTCAGTCAAGGAATTCGTGGAAAAGGAATGGAGAAGACCTATGTTCAGCAGTGAACTTACAATGGCTGCTATTGCTGATATATATATATATATATATATATATATATATATATATATATATATATATATATATATATATATATATATATATATATATATATAGATAGATAGATAGATATTGTAGGTAGGGGCACCCATTATCCACCCACTTAGTGCAGTGGTACTCTGTTTTTAGGGTGGATCCGCAATGAGTGGCAAACAAAATAATTTCCTGTAAACCAGGAAATCATTTTTATTGCTGGGTGGTAATCTTATAACTAACCAACACGTGAGTATGCACAACGCAAGATCGTGCAACCAGAGTGAAAGAGGTGTTCTGGACAAATGTGGAAGTGTCCATGGAAAAGTTTGAAAGGAAAGAGAGTGTGTTTTTTGACTGGAGATATGAACAGAAAAGTAGAGAATGTTAAGGTGGATGGAGTTGTTGGTGACTGGGGTGTGCCTGCGGAGATGGATGAGAATGACAGTGCTTTATGGACAATTGTGCCAGGAGGGGGTTGGTGATAGCCAATACCCTCTTCAGGCACAAAATGATGTACAGGTATACATGGCAAGTGTTTAGATGGGAGGGTGGTGAACTGAATGAATGGAAGGCGATGATTAATTATGTGTGTGTGTGGATGATTAAATTAAAGGGTGTGTAATTGATGGGAGAGCATACAGAGGTTGGAGGAGTGGACTTTCTGACCACCACCTGGTGATGGTGAAAGTCAAGGTGGAAATAAAGTGGAGAAATAGAAGACGGGAAAGACAGGAGGAAGTAGTTCTTACTAGGAGGGTGGAAAGGTTGCAAGAGGATGGAAAAAAGGCAGAAAATAAGAGAAGTCAAGGAGTGATTGGGTAAATATGATTTGGAGCGGATAGGGGACATGGAAGGGTGTGTGCAAGATATTCACAAAAAAAAATCTTTGCAGTATGTGAGGTGGCGTGGAGGATGAAAAGATGATGAAAAGCGGTGCAAAGAACAGCACGGTGGAATGGAAAGGTGAGACAGGCTGTGGCACAAAAGAAGAAAGCATATAGTGAGTGGATGAGAAACAGGAGTGTGGAGGAAATTGAAAGACAGAAGAAAGAGTTATATGTATGGAGGAAGAGAGAGGTCAAAAGATTAGCAAGACAGAGTAAGAAGATGAGAGAGTGGATGAGGAATTTGGAAGAAATTTTAGTGTAAAGTGGAGGGAATGTAAGCAAATGTTCTGGAAAGAGATAAACAAAGTTAGACAGTGTGTTAAAGAAGTTAGTTGGGGAGTGAAAGATAATAATGGTAGACTTCTAGTGGAGAAGGATGAAAAAGTGAGCGGATGGAGAGAACACTTTAAGGAATTGTTGAAAATAGAGAATGAAAGTTAAGCGCATGTCAGTGGCTTGGGAATCGCTGAGAGAAGGAGGGCTGTGAAGAGAGAGGAAGAAATCAGTAGAAGTTGTTAAAGCAATGAAGAAAGACAAAAGGGGGAAAACCCCAGGAATTGATGGAGTGTGTGGTGAAATGCTGAAGAGTGGGGCAGAAATAGTAGTAGAATGGCTGTGGAAGATGTGCAGATTGGCCTGGGAGAAAGGTAAAGTCCCGGAGGATTAGACGTCAGGAATAATTATTTCCGAGTACAAAGGGAAAGGAGGAAAAGAAGTGTGCGTTAATCAAATGGTCATTTGCCTTCCTAGTGTAATAGGAAAAGTATATGGGAGGATACTTATTGACAAAGTTAGGGAAATAACAGAGGAATTAGTTGGAGAACAGGTATGTTTTAGGAAGGGAAGAGGTTGTGTAGATCAAATATCCATTCTTAGGTATTTGGTGGAAGTGTTTCTAGTGAAGGGAAAGACGTTGTATGTGGCCTTCATTGATTTGGAGAAAGCATATAACATGGTGGATAGACAAGGATTGTTGAAAGTATTAAAAATATATGGAGTTAATGGGGAGTTGTTGAATGCCGTAAAGAGTACGTATGAGGCTTCTAAGGCTGCCGTGAAGGTGGACAGTGAACTGAGTGAATTTTTCTATTTGAAGACTGAATTGAAACAGGGAAGTGTCATGTCTCCATGGTTGTTCAATCTGTATTTGGCTGGGGTTATAAAAGATACAAGGTAGGGGAGTGGATGCTGGAGCGACCCTAATGAGAGGGCAGTGTGTGGAAACGCTCTGTACTGCTGGTTGAAGATGATACTGTGTTGTTGCGTGAAGACCAGGGGGAAGGGAGCTGCAAGGCTTGGTGAATGAGTTTGGAAGACTATGTAAGAAACGGAAACTAAAGGTGAGTGTAGGGAGGGGTAAAGTTATGGTCTTCAAAAGAGATAAAGCCACTGAATGTACAGTGAGGTTGGATGAGGAGGAAAACGGAAAATGTGAGTGCATTTTTGTACTTGGGTGATGAGTAAGGATGGAAGTTTATAGGGTGAAGTGCTTGCAACGGTACAGTAATGAAGAAAGGTTGCTGGTTCTTTGAAAGCAGTGATAAGAAACAAGGAAGTGAGCATGGAAGGGAAAAAGTTACTCAATGACAGTATTGTGATGACAACTGTAACCTATGGAAGTGAAACTTGGACCTTGTTGGAAGGACACAAGTCAAGGGTGAAAGCAGTGGAAATGAATTGTTTGAGAGGAACTTGTGGTCAGGTGGAGAGTCAGGCTGACAAATGAGGATGTGAAGGAGCGTTGTGGTGTGGATGTGGATGTGATAGGAAGCATTAGGAGAAACACGCTGAAGTGGTTTGGCTATGTGGAAAGGATGGAGGATGAGAGACTGACGAAGAAAGCATGTGTGAGTGAGGCAGAGGGGGTGAAGAGGGAGGGGGAGGCCAAGGATGAGTTGGAGGGATGGAGTGGAGAGGTACAAGAGTTGGGGTGTGCTGGGGAGAGGGGCAGTGAAATGGTTGAGGACAGGGCTACATGGAGGTGATTTGTTTGTGGCCACCCCTTACGGGATTAAGGTCTAACAATATATATATATATATATATATATATATATATATATATATATATATATATATATATATATATATATATATATATAGTGGTAGGTGGGGACGCTCACCATTCACTTACTCGATGTAATGCTGCTCTCAGGTGTCTGCCTTTTCCTCTCCTTATCTCTTTTTCCTTCCATCCTCTTCTGTCGTTCCTTCAGTTTTTCCTCGTCTTTCTGCCTGCTGGTGACTTTACACTCCCTTTTCTGTCTTTCTTTCCTTCATTCTTTCCTGTTCCTTCTGCCAGTGGGTGACTCTGGACTGAGTGACAAGCCAAATGGTTTCCTGTACACCAGGAAACCATCTATTACGCTGGGCGGTAACCATATAACCAAATTTTGGCGCCTGGTGGTTTAGTTGGTAATTATTGCACTTCAATCGGATTGAGCCTGTGAAGGTTTATATCCAAGGCGTGGTTGAGGTTTACTGCTCATGTAATGCCACTCATGGATGAGTGAGGCTGGTCACTCTCATCTTAAATGTCAGGACCAACTGCCTAGCCCCGGGCTCCTACGCTCCTCATGGGGCAAGTTAGGATTGGATGATGAATGGAATATATATATATATATATATATATATATATATATCATCATCATCAGCCGTTTGAGTATCCACTGCAGGACAAGCCTATCCCTACTGAAGTGGGGACGATACAGCCAATGTATCTCTACCAAGTGGCTTAGGCTGTCTGGTAGAGATTGTATGTAGGGTGTGAAGTGCTTGTGAATGTAATTGTGGTGTTGGAGTGGCTTTGGATGTGTGTGTAGTCTGTGAACCAAGTGTAATCAGCCCACGCAAGCCGACTGGGTGCAAGCATACCTTATAGTAAGCGACATTGGTTCAACCACAGCACTCCTTATGTCCGCCAAGCAGTACATGGCGAGGAGAACGCTCCCAAAGTTTTGTACCTTGGCTGGGCGTGAACCCTCGCTCTCCAGTGTACGAAAACACACACTTTACCACTGCACCGCAGAGGCTCCATATATATATATATATATATATATATATATATATATATATATATATATATATATATATATATATATAGTTAGATAGATAGATAGATGGATATAGATAGATATAGATAGACAGATAGATATGGGTAGATAGATTGATAGATAGAGAGATTTCGATGAAAGCGATTGCAAGATCTGCATTGTTTATTTTCTTAAGTATATTCTCTTTACACCTCAGGAGTGCCTTATGCCTGAAGTTCACACCTACAACGTAAGTGGTGATCTTGAACGGGTGAGAGTGCACCCTTTCGTGTGGGTAGGCGCAGCAAATAGTCGGTAACACTGATTAGTTTTTAATTTTAAATGCCGAAAAGGAAGACAGTTTCTAAGGCTCATATACAATATAATCTCTTCATGTTAGCAATTCTTATCTATTTTGTTAATAAAGACTTGCATTTGTTCTTAAATACTCTGAGTATGTATACCATGCCTGTACCATGGGCAAAATTCGGTGACATAGCTTCAAAGTGGTTCATGCGGTCAGTTATAACCCTACGAATATGCCTTGGCTGATCATACTGATTTTGATTACATTTCTGTTCCAAATGCTTGTTTTTGCCCGTTTTCTCACCCAGAACCCAGAACACCCACCAGTCCCCCAAGACACTTGGGAGGGGGGTTATTTTGAAGACCGATCACGAGCACCGAAAATAAAGGTCAAATTTGTTCAAATTACACCAAAATACACCAGAAATATGTACTACTAAGTCAAAACAAAATAGTATGGACTTGTAAAAGTACCGAACGCAGACATGAGACTTCATATTTCAAACTAACTGGCTGTGCACGATTAGTCTGTTTAGGTAGTACTCGGCCATTCTTTACTGTAGGAATCATTTCATGAACTAATCAAACTATTTATAGAAGTATCATGCACCATATCTAATAAACAGCTTGATAGAAATATTGAAAAAAATATAATGGAAGTGTATACGGTATCTCATCCATAGAGAGGCTCTCTAATGGGTATTACCCCATAATTTGTGTGTCCGCCACCAGGGCGGGACTGGTGTAGCGGTAATCATGTTACACCAAGCCTGATGGCCAAGTTTTTTGTACTGAGCTGCTCAGTGGGTTTTTGAAAGCAGATGATAATTCTGAAAAATACAGTGGCATGGTCCACTGAGCAGCTTATGGATGAAAAAATGGGCACAGGAATTCATCGAAGAGAGATGGCATTACATTTCACATGTAAGAAATATATTTTGTTGTTAATTCTATACGATTACTGCCCCTGGGGAAGGGTGGGAAGATTCTTCTCCAGTATCCTTGCATGAATGAGGCAACTAAAAGGGGTCCATTTATCTCCAGTCTTTCTCTCCATGCCATCTTCACTTCTGCTTACACTCTCTTGTAGATATTTCCATGTCTCTTCCGGCTTTTATCAATCTGAACATTCAGTTTCATGATATGGATAGTCTAAGGACTTCCCACACCATTTCATTACCATTACCAGTACTTTGACGTAAAACAGCTTCAGCATCTCTGTCATTTCAGCATTGACACCACACTATCTTTCCCCTTTCTGCCATTACCTTTCTCAGCCTTAGTGCCATAAAGGGTAAGTTCTGCACTGCAGCAACCTATGGCGTTGTTTTATACTCATTGGCTAAATGTACCCCAAATAATTCGTTGAAATAAGCAGAAAAATCATAATCCATATACGTTTTTTTATTATAAGCTACGAGTGTGTGTTTCAATATGGCTGCCAAAGTCACACGCTCGTGGCGGAGATAGCCTCTCCATACAATAGAGCTCAGTGATCTCATCTTAGTTTTCGTCTCGTCGCAAATTAACCATCTCTGGAGAAGTGGTTAAGTCTTATAAAATGATAAAAATATTAAACGCTTATTATATTTTTTACACGATGTTTTTATTATTAAATTACATTTCCCATCACACACACCATAGGATCCTTCAAATTCTACACAGTTTTCTTTGCACAAGGCTGCTATAATATGACGAAGGGGCATGTAAAGGGGTGCTATGAGACTCCCCACAGATTCCAGTACTACGCTGGGGTAATACTCTCCCGTTCACTGGGGAACGCTCTCCCTTTCGTGCATTAAGTTTATCAAAAGATACGGATAGGGCAAGGTAAATGCCTGGCCACAGTTTGGTAGGTTGTGTATGTTTTCGCTGTAATTTGTTCTGTCCATTTCATTTCTTGTTAGATAGCGATTTCGGGCCCCTTAACCCTTCTTCAGTAGCCTTGGTAGATAGATGTTTCTTCCTCTGCAACTGAAGTGAGAATGTGCTGAGCAGGTTTCTTTGTTTATTTGTTTAGATTCACCTCCCAAAGTAGGGAGGACACGGGCAAAAATTTTAAGGCATCTTTCCTATCACAACCTTCTTTCCGATCGTCAGTGTGGGTTCCGTCAGGGACGCTCCACTGGCGATCTTCTCACCTACCTTTCAGAATTCTGGTCATCCTCCTTTCGGAACTTTGGCGAAAGCTTTGCCATTGCACTTGACATCTCAAAAGCTTTCGATCGAGTCTGGCATAAATCTTTAATTTCCAAACTGCCCTCCTACGGTTTCTATCCTTCTATCTGTGCTTTCATCGCTAGCTTCCTTTCTGGTCGTTCTATAGCCGCTGTTGTAGACGACCATCGTTCTTCTCCTAGATCTATGAACAGTGGTGTTCCTCAGGGCTCTGTCCTATCACCAACTCTCTTCCTTTTATTCATCAATGATCTTCTAAGCTGTACATCTAACCCTATCCACTCATACGCTGATGACTCCACCCTTCACCTTTCCATTCGGTTCCCGCAACGCCCATCTCAATAGTTACTTCAACAAACAAGGGATGAGGCTATGGCACACCCAATGTCTGACTTGACTCATATCTCTGACTGGGGTAAAAATAATATGGTTGTTTTCAATGCATCTAAGACTCAGTTCTTACACCTATCAACCCGACAAAATCTTCCACAGGTATACCCACTAATGTTTAATAATATTCAGCTTAATCCTGCATCATCCTTGAACATGCTTGGGGTTTCATTTACTCGGGACTTATCTTGGAAAGATCATATTACATCTCTTGTAAAATCTGCTTCCAAGAGATTGGGTGTGCTAAGCCGACTCTGCTCTTTCTTTACCCCTGCACAATTGTTGACTCTATACTGGGGTTTTATCTGCCCCTGTGTGGAGTACAACTCTCATGTGTGGGGAGGCTCCCCACATACAGCTCTTCTCAACAGGGTGGAGTCAAAGGCTTTTTGTCTCATTAACTCTCCTCCTCTTACTGACTCCCTTCAACCTCTGTCTCTTCGCCGCACTGTTGCATCTTTATCTCTTTTCTATTGCTACTTTAATGGTCATTGCTCCTCTGAACTGTCTGCTTGCATTCCTCCACCTCTACGACGGGCGCGTAGCACCCGTCTGGCAGCAAACTCTCATCCCTTTTCTGTCCAACTCTCTAATGCAAGAGTTAACCATTACTCCCAGTCTTTCATTTATGCAACAGGTCAGCTCTGGAACTGTCTCCCTCTGTCTGTATTTCCAGCTGCCTATGATCTCCATTCTTTCAAACGCAGTGTGTCCAGGCATCTCGAAATGATCGGATCTTGAATTTGGCTCTCTATTGTATTTTGTTTTTCTCTTGGAGGGAACTGTTACTGCGGGCTCATGGCCTTTGGTTCCTTCTTCCTCGCATAAAAAAAAAGAAAAGTATAAGCCTATCAGAGGGATTTGGCTCGTCTAGCAAGAACTTTAAGCAGGCGTATGGGTGGGTAAGCAATGACCACACCCAAAAGAGCAGGAGCAGATGCCAGCACAAGAACCTCCGCTGCAGACTCAAAGTCATATCACCTCCCGAGAAGTGATTAACTCGATTGGTATTGTCTGCGACTGTGAAGGGTGAGCGGTCTCTGGCTGGAGGCAAAGAGCCTCATGCTTGGCTTCTACCACTGCTGAAGCTGGGGTGAGCCCTGGTGAGACGATGTCCTGACCACGAGTGTGAGGCTGGGGAAGTGGGATGGAAAGTGCCTTGGTCCTGGCTGACAGGCTGACGTTGTACTGGAATAACCCCTCAGGTGTCACCTTACACTCAGTGCACCTGTAATGTGTCTCCTGTTGCCATCTCTGAGTGTACATCCAGACACAGCACTGCCTGTAGTACTTCTTCCCCGCAGTTGTGTGACCCAGTTTCACAAGAGAAATGGCTTCTGGGAAATGGTCTGACTGGGACACCCTTTCAGGGACTATAGCAGCACAGTGTCCTTGGTCCCACTGGCTGAACAAATCCATATTCAGCAAACAGTTCTTGCACGAGTTCCTTCTCAAGCTCGCATGGACAAATACTTATGGCAACAGTCTGCTTGAAAAGTATGAATGGGTTCAGCACAACAATATCAAAAATGCCTTCTTGTACCACCTGTAGCACTTTAGGAGACAGCCAGTGACACCATTCTGCATGTCAGATGTATTGACCAGCCACATGTAAATGTTACAAATGTTATGAGTCCATATTATAATTACAAATCATAATAGATAGATAGATAAATAGATAGATAGACAGCTCCATGCAAGCCTGGGAAAGGGAAATGATCTTGCAAGTTAACTGAGGAAATGTTGACGACACATAGGAAGTAGCAAAGTCAGGGGATGATGTAGGTAGTGTGTCAGCGAGATACCAGGGAAACAGCCTAGTGACATACACACATAATCACACACAGGTTTCTGAAACTTTCCAACCACAGTGTAACACACGTGACACGACCCCTGTTTCACCAGAATTTAGGAAGCAGAGAGGCAGAAGGAGGCTAGCATTAGAACCGACAGGTAGTGGAGAAAGTGAACAAGAAAGAGGGGCTCAACTAGACTTACTTATTATATTGCCTCTGTAAGACATACCCTGCTCAAGTTAGATTTCTCTGAAGATAATAAATTAAGATCAACTCACTGTATTCATCTTTAATTCCTACTACAAGAAATCGAGAGTGACAACTGAAGAACAAAACTTCTCTACAAGTTACTACAAAGTCTTTTATGACATTATTTGGTGGCAGCGGTGGGAAATTAAGGTCACATACCAAACAATCGAACATAGGTGCAACTGTTCCAATAAAATCTACAGTATATCATTTACGAGAATTAAATATCGAGTTAAACTCCTTCTATAAATGAAATAACAATCAACAATAACGCACATCATCACTATCATCGACCACAGCATGACCATATTAGGAAATTAATATATTTGTTTTCGGTAGGTTACGATGAAGGAACTTATACTATGGATTCTCCTCTACATAGCAAGAGGATATGCGCACTTCGACCCCCAACACATAGTACGACAAGGATGCCTCATAGCTCCAACGGCCACGATTTCAATTGTTAAGGACGTCATGAGTACTGAAATAAGTCTGGATTACTTGTATGAAGTACCTTCTTATCTAGAAAATCTTGCAAAGCCTATGCGAACTCTGGACTTCATGGTAGGAAGCTATGTTTCACAAGCACATAACACAAAGGAAGTGAATGAAATAGTGAAGTTAGCGAAATGGAAACTAGAACAGGCAAAGTCAACTATGCTCATCATGATCCAAGATCTCCCATCTTATGGAACGGAGGTATTGAGCGACAGGAACAACATCACACGTACTCGCCAAAAGCGCGGTTTGTTTGACGTGGGTGGCCCAGTTCTTGGGAACATCTTTGGATTGGCTACAGAGGATGACCTTAAAGAAATAAACAACAAATTTAATAAAATAGCTCAGATACTAACATACCAAGATAAATTCATCACAGGACAGAACTCAGCAATGAAGGCAATTGTGAAAAATCTGAAAAAGGCAGAAAACATACCTCTCGAAAGTGTAGATAAAATAAATGAAATGGAAGGAAACATTACACTTTTCCAACACTTCTCCATCATCACAGAACATATTGACACGATTCTACTACAATTAGACAACACTAGAGATCGTTTCAGGGCACTTATGCAAGAAAATTCGAATGCTGGTGATGGCAAGATCACAATTGACTTACTCCCAGTTCATGAGCTATGTCAGATAATTAGTCAAGGCATACATAAACATAAACTGAAGCCTTTGTTCCGCAGTAGGGAATTCATGCAATATTATCCATATTTAGAAGCAACACTAACACCAACATCAGTAGTAGTTCATGTACCATTCATAACTGAAGACCTGTTCACAGTATACCAAATACACCCCTTCCCCTATAAAAATAACAACACTTTGGTCATCATCAACATCAACACAGACACCGAATTCATCATGGTCTCCAAGAGACGGAACACTGTCACTTTCGCAAGTGAATCAACGATTGAACGAAAGTGCCGCACATCCTTACATGCTGTTATTTTTTGTCCTGTGTACATTTTCACGTTTCAGCCTACTGATACAGTCCCTTGTGAAATGGGTATCATCAGAAATGACATTCATAATCATTGCAACTTCACTTTTGCTCCAGTTAAACTTGTACACCATCAACGCATCAGACACTCACAGTTTTTTTATTTCACTCATAACACATCAGTTAACATTGTCTATCCAGATATACCACCATCTCATACTTCAGCCTCAGGATTATACATAGCACCAGACTACTGTGCGGTATTTACACCAGCCATGTCTACTTTATCCACCATCAATCACTAGGCCATCCTCAATCATACACACAAACATTTTCACCGACTGCCTGATATGGACATGAGCACAAGTATTAAGTTGACTTCACCTAAGTTTGAACCTATGCAGCTGATCAATGAAACAATGAAGCCCTAGGAAGATTTAAGTTTGAGTATGTTCAACCCATATTATGTGTATAGCCCAGCACCTACCGTCTTTATAATCTTCTGCATTGTATTTGCAGTACTGCCGTTCGCAATGCACAGAATGCATGCAAGAATTGCAAATTTGGAGTCAGTATTTAGTGGGGGGAGACTTAACATCCAGGTTAATCCCCCTGAATGAAGTGTACATATTTTGTATATAGAATATATATATATATATATATATATATATATATATATATATATATATTGTTACATAGCCTATGATTTCATCATCCTTTGTGTAATTTTAATGCACAGTATGCTGCATGTTTGATCACGAGCGTGTTCTGCGTCAGTCCCCCCCTTCTACCGTTATAGTAGAGTAAGTCGTCCTTTCTGTTGTTCAGTGCAGGATTGTCAGCTCTTTGTCCCCTATGGCTTCATTTGCGCGTCCTTCTTACAAGTTGTATCAAGCTCTGCCGGCCCCTATGTAATGAGCTCAGTCTCTACATTAATTGCCACTTAGATCTACTCCTCATTTTGTTCACATCTCTGTCCTTCCCTGTACAGGAAGTCTCCAACCATCTAGCAGCTGTGTAATTTGAGTATAAGTGTTATTGCATATTGTTCTTGTACTGTATAGCATAAGTTGTTAATTTGTAGGCCTGGTGAGGTTTTTGTGATTCATGCAAGGTTCTTATTGTCAGCAATTATTAATAATAGTTTGTATCTGTAACAATTTATATTGCATTAACTGAGGATTACCCAGTGTATTTTCATTTTATCAGGGCTGACTTAGATAAATTTATTCTTGCTAATTTCGTGTTAATAGAGGCTATTGCAGTTAACCATATATTTAACCTGTTTTTTGCCATTACATTATCCTTGTGAGTCCTGAATGTTTAGTTGTTAGTTTGAGCATTAAACTTTAACTTGTAATTTTACCTAACTCTTTTGTTTTGAACCTGGAACTTTATGGGACCGTAGTGATTTTTAGTATTCTCACTTTAAGTGTACATTATCTTTCTCTATTCCGTAACATAAATTTGGCGACCTCTTATCAGGATATTCAGGATATTATCATAAGGATATTGCTTGATATTTTGTGACTGTGATTTATTCATGATGTCTACTATTACTAAACTTGATGAAGCCAAAGATTTTTTGTCAAATGTGGAAACAGTGTGTGATGTAGAAAACAGAACAAAGAATGAACTTAAGCTTGTTGCTCAACAATTGGGAATTGCTGTTCGCTCTCATCATTCTAAAGATCAAATTGTTGACATGATTAATGAAAGCTTGTTTAATGTAACTCCTCCAAATGAGCGAACGCAGATTGAATTAGCTAAGTTACAGGTAGCCCTGCAGCAGGCTCAGGCTAAGGAGGCAGAGTCCCGTGTTAAGGAGGCTGAATTTCAAGCAAATGCTAAGGAGGCTGAATCTCAGGCTAGGATTCAGGAGGCACAGATACAGGCTCAGGCACAAATTGAACTAGCTAGGATTCAGGCAGACCATGAGTATTGCATGAAACAAGGTGGAACTGGATCATCTAGCTCTGATGATTTTGATGTGGCTAAAAATGTTAAACTTGTCCCTCCTTTTAATGAATCTGATTTAACAAAGTATTTTCAGTTGTTTGAGAGGGTAGCTACAGGTTTTAATTGGCCCAAAAAGTATTGGCCAGTACTCCTTCAAACTGTTCTCACCGGTAAAGTTCAAGTAAATTATGCATCTATGCCTCATGATCAATGTGATAATTATGATGTAGTTAAGAGCTTGATTCTTAAGGCCTATGAGCTCGTTCCTGAAGCCTATAGAGTAAAATTTAGGACAACTTACAAGCAAGATAAGCAATCCCATGTTGAGTATGCAAAAATCAAAGAAGATCTGTTAGAGCAGTGGTTAAATTCTAAGAATGTGGATTCTGATTTTGGTAAATTTAAGCAGATGATTTTGCTGGAGGACTTCAAGAGGTGTATTTATAAAGATGTAAGCCTATATCTTGATGAGAAAAGAATAGATAATTTGTCTGATGCTGCAGTTTTAGCTGATGAATATGTTCTCACTCACAAGAGATATTCTAAAGAAAAAGGGAAAGCTGAGAGTAAGTACGTTGCCTCTACTCAGAGTACAGGTAACAGGAAAGAGAATAAAGATGATGTTTCTCAGGAAGTAAATACCAGCTCCACCTCTAGATTTCAGAAAAATAATGTACTTATTGTAGTAAGCTTGGTCATACTACAGAGAAATGTTTCAGGAGACAGCGTGATGTGAACAAAAAGGAGTCTTTAAATATTCAGTCAATTGGTCTAGTGTCCACTCTTGAGAGTTCCCAGAATTCTTTCACTGAGTTAACTGAACCTACTTTGAGGGGTAACTTAAATTCTCATGATGGAGCTCCTCTTTTGAGCAGTAACGTGGGTGACACTCTCAAGAGTTCATGTGCTAATTTCCTGTCTGATGGTTTTGTCAGTCCTCTGGACAGTAATGACAGGAAATCAGTTAAAATATATCGTGATACAGGTGCTTGCCAATCCCTTATGCTGACCAGTGTTCTAGGCTCTAATGTTAATTCCTCTGACGAAACTGTAATCTTACAAGGTGTAGGGAATAATTACTTCTCTGTCCCTCTGTGCAGAGTGAATTTAGAGTCTGGTTTTGTTAATGGTTCCGTTATGGTTGGGTTGGTTGAGACACTCCCAATGTCAGGTGTAACTTTCTTACTTGGAAATGATATTGGTGGAAGTCAAGTGTGTCCAGCTCCTCAGTTGTCTAGTGAGCCAGTGGCTGCGACCCAGGATTGTGATGTCCCTGATGTGTTCCCTGCATGTGCTGTCACTAGGGCTAAGTCTAAAGTTACTGGTGACATAGAGGATAATGATGATGATGATGTTATCCTAGCTGACACTTTTCTTGCTAATTTGGACCACTCACCAGATGAGGCAGTACCCCGTAGTGTTGATAATTTGTCTCGTCAAGAGTTGGTTGTGTTGCAGGTTGCTGACCCTGAGTTGAAAGGTCTAGCTAACTCTGCTTGCAGTGAAGAAGAGTCAGCCGGTGCTTCTACTTGTTATTATGTAAAGTCAGGAGTACTTATGAGGAAGTGGAGACCCCCAACAGCATCAGCCGACTGTGAATGGGAGGTTGTACATCAAGTTGTCATCCCTCGTGTTTGTAGGCAGGATATCATTAGAGTGGCTCATGATTCCAGTTTGGCAGGACACCTTGGAGTGAGGAAGACTGTGGCACGCATTCTGAAACACTTCTACTGGCCAGGTATCTTCAGGGATGTTTCCTGGTATTGTAAGTCTTGTCACACCTGTCAAGTTGTGGGGAAGTGTAATCAGACCGAAAAGGTTGCACCTCTAGTTCCCATTCCTCCTTTTGAGGCGCCTTTCACCCGTGTGTTGGTGGATATTGTGGGCCCTCTTCCTAAGACTTCTTCAGGATTTTCTTATGTGTTGACCCTGATTGATATGGCTACTCGTTATCCTGAAGCCATTCCACTTAGAAATATCTCAGCAAAGAACGTGGTTAAGGAAATGCTAGGGTTCTTCACAAAGTTTGGTCTGCCCAAGGAGGTACAGTCAGACCGGGGAAGTAATTTCATGTCAAATGTTTTCAAGCAGTCTCTGAAAGAGTTGGGCATCACCCAGATCACGTCTTCAGCTTACCATCCCCAGACCCAAGGAGCGTTGGAGAGATATCATCAGACACTCAAATCGATGCTCAAGAAATACTGTTTGGAACATCAGAAAGACTGGGATAAAGGTCTTCCATTCGTTGTGTTTGCTGCAAGAGAATCTCCAAATAAATCACTGGGCCTCTCACCTTTTGAACTACTGTTTGGCCATGAAGTAAGAGGACCCCTTAAGCTACTCAAGGAATGCTGGCTGTCGGAGGAAGATGACGTCAACCTGCTGGAGTATGTGATGAAGTTCAAAGAACGGCTGTCCACTGCTTTACAGCTGGCGAGAGAGAATTTAGGAGCTGCTCAGGAGAAGATGAAGACTTGGTATGATAAGAAGTCCAGGTTACGCCACTTTCAGCCAGATCAGGTTTTGATTCTGCTACCAGTGCATGGGCAACCTCTTCAAGCCAAGTTTAGTTGTCCTTATTTCGTGGAGAAGAAACTCAGTGATGTCAACTATGTCATCGCCACACCAGATCGTAGAAAGAACAAGCAACTTTGTCACATCAACATGCTAAAGTTATATCACAGGCGAGACGAAAATAATCCAGTCTGCACTGTAGCTGTTCCACCCCAGTCTGCAAGTGAAGCTATCCCATGCAGTATGAGCCTGAGTGATACTTTGAGGAAGAATCCTGATATCATGAATGATCTCTAGACTAAGCTTTCTCATCTACCTCCCGAGGAAAGGCAGGAGTTTTCGGCATTACTGCAGGAGTACCCGCAAGTGTTCCGTGCCACTCCAGGAAGAACCACTGTGTTGATGCATGATGTCGATGTTGGAGACGCAAAGCCAATTAAACTGCCTCCTTACCGTGTGAACCCAGTGAAAGTTCCTCTCATAGAGAAGGAGCTTGGCTACCTGTTGGACCACAAGATGATTGAGCCCTGTCAGAGTGAGTGGAGTTCTCCTGTTACTCTGGTCCCTAAGCCAGGTGGGTCACAGAGGCTTTGCATCGACTACAGACGTGTTAATCAGATAACCAAAACAGACACTTACCCTCTCCCTCGTGTGGAAGATTGCATAGACAAGATCGGAAAGGCTAGGTACATAAGTAAGTTTCATTTGTTAAAGGGATACTGGCAAGTACCTATGACTGAACGTGCTAGGGAGATCTCATGTTTTGTAACACTAGGAAAGACTTTTGCATGTTCTGTAATGCCATATGGTATGAAGAATGCACCAGCCACATTTCAGAAGCTCATGAATGTTGTAACAGAGGGTTTGGCAGGGTGTGTTGTTTATATTGATGATGTATTAATCTTCAGTGACAATTGGAAGGATCACCTATGCCATGTCGGTAAATTTCTTGAGCGTTTGGTTCAGGCTAATCTTGTGGCTAATTTATCAAAGTGTGAGTTTGGTCAAGCTAAAGTTCAGTACCTTGGGTACGTAATTGGTGATGGACATGTTGCACCACCAGCAGCTAAGGTTCAGGTTATAAGTGATCTTCCCAGACCTAAAAGTAGGAAAGAGCTACAAAGATTTTTGGGAATGGTAGGTTATTACAGGAGATTTGTTCTTAACTTTTCAATTCTTGTATCACCACTTACAGACCTACTGAAAAAGGGAGTTAAATTTGTCTGGACCGATAACTGTGAATCCTCTTTCAACAAACTTAATGCTATCCTATTAAGTCAGCCAGTGCTCGCTACTCCAAATTTTGCTAAACCTTTTAAGATGGCTGTTGATGCAAGTGATATAGGAGCTGGGGCTGTTTTGCTGCAAGAGGATGATCAGGGTATTGAACACCCTGTATCTTATTACAGTAAGAAGTTCACTCCACCTCAAAAGAACTACTCAATTATTGAGAAAGAGCTTTTGGCCTTGATTTTGGGTTTACAGCATTTTTCATTTTATTTGTGTTCTGGTTTTGACCCCATAGTCATTTATACCGATCATAATCCACTGAAATTCCTTAGTAAGTTTAAAGATAAAAATCAGAGATTGACAAGATGGAGTCTATTTCTTCAGGAGTATTCATTAGACATACAACATGTCAAGGGGAAAGAAAATGTTATTTCAGATTGCTTACCTAGACTTTAGACAGATTGTTTTAGAGTAATAAGAAATTTCCTTTGTAAATTTCTTTTTCTTTGTGGGGAGGTGTTACATAGCCTATGATTTCATCATCCTTTGTGTAATTTTAATGCACAGTATGCTGCATGTTTGATCACGAGCGTGTTCTGCCTCAGTCCCCCCCTTCCACCGTTATAGTAGAGTAAGTCGTCCTTTCTGTTGTTCAGTGCAGGATTGTCAGCTCTTTGTCCCCTATGGCTTCATTTGCACGTCCTTCTTACAAGTTGTATCAAGCTCTGCCGGCCCCTATATAATGAGCTCAGTCTCTACATTAATTGCCACTTTGATCTACTCCTCACTTTGTTCACATCTCTGTCCTCCCCTGTACAGGAAGTCTCCAACCATCTAGCAGCTGTGTAATTTGAGTATAAGTGTTATTGCATTTTGTTCTTGTACTGTATAGCATAAGTTGTTAATTTGTAGGCCTGGTGAGGTTTTTGTGATTCATGCAAGGTTCTTAGTGTCAGCAATTATTAATAATAGTTTGTATCTGTAACAATTTATCTTGCATTAACTGAGCATTACCCAGTGTATTTTCATTTTATCAGGGCTGACTTAGATAAATTTACTCTTGCTTATTTCGTGTTAATAGAGGCTATTGCAGTTAACCATATATTTAACCTGTTTTTTGCCATTACATTATCCTTATGAGTCCTGAATGTTTAGTTGTTAGTTTGAGCATTAAACTTTAACTTGTAATTTTACCTAACTCTTTTGTTTTGAACCTGGAACTTTGCGGGACAGTAGTGATTTTTAGTATTCTCACTTAAAGTGTACATTATCTTTCTCTGTTCCGTAACAATACAAACATATATATATACATACATATATATATATATATATATATATATATATATATATATATATATATATATAGATATATAGATATATATATAATACAAAGAAGAATGACCCATGATATAGAAGTATGGCATACCAGTACCATTATCTTTAAATGAAATATTAATAACTCTTACCATAATCTTAATTTTAAACTATTTTTTTTCTTGCATGTATGCATTTCACTACAATAACCCAAGTACATACTGTATTACAGTTAAATAGTTTACCTTTAGTGCATTTATTCAAATATGTATACAACTTGTTTAAAATGTAATATTACTGAATCACTGCAATTTACTATGAATATTATATGTATACAATATTATAATCAATATTATGTACTAATAGATTAGCGTATGTCAATAATGATTGCTGTCGGAGGACCTTCAGCGGCGAGGCCGAGCAACGTTACGAGTCCATATTATAATTACAAATCATAATAGATAGATAGATAAATAGATAGACAGCTCCATGCAAGCCTGGGAAAGGGAAATGATCTTGCAAGTTAACTGAAGAAATGTTGACGACACATAGGAAGTAGCAACGTCAGGGAATGATGTAGGTAGTGTGTCAGCGAGATAGCAGGGGAACAAAGCCTAGTGACATACACACATACTCACACACAGATTTCTGGAACTTTCCAACCACAGTGTAACACACGTGACACGACCCCTGTTTCACCAGCATTTAGGAAGCAGAGAGGCAGAAGGAGGCTAGCATTAGAACCGACAGGTAGTGGAGAGAGTGAACAAGAAAGAGGGGCTCAACTAGACTTACTTATTATATTGTCTCTGTAAGGCATACCCTGCTCAAGTTAGATTTCTCTGAAGATAATAAATTAAGATCAACTCACTGTATTCATCTTTAATTCCTACTACAAGAAATCGAGAGTGACAACTAAAGGACAAAACTTCTCTACAAGTTACTACAAAGTCTTTTATGACACAATAATTGACCACGGCTGGCTGGAACATGGGTTCTGTGGTCCTGTGATCCTGCTTCCCAGTGACCTGCAGCTCACCCTTGTGAACTGTTGTAAGCATGCTAACCTTTTTCATGTCATACCATTGAGTATCCATGTTACCATACTTGTTGGTGAGTAGAGTTCCCTTTTCTGTATTGGTGGGGATTGCAGGGAAGTTCTTTCTGCTGGTCTTGATGGTCCCCACAGGTTCCTGATCCATTTGAATTGGAAACTTCGTTGATACTTGGGAGGTGTAGAAACTGTCGGTATGCAAAACGTACTAAGCCCAGAAATACCTGTCCATGAGCACTTTGACCACAATACCTGAGAACCTGTAAAGGTCGTAACTGAGGATGTCCAGATCTGAGGCCGAGTTACGACAGAGTACCACATATCCAAGCTTGCAGTCACTGACATTGTTGAATTTTATACCAAAGCTGTGATGCTTGGATGGCATAATTTTGCAGGAAAAATGCCAGACGTCCTCGAAAAAAACAAGCAACGATCATTGATGGCTTTTTAGAATGGAGTCTCGTTAAGGAGTCCTTGATCTTGGTGAGAATCGGGCGAATTTTCCATAACGTGTTAATTGGAACTGGCCCAAGGTTGGAGGAGAACAGCAGACACCATAGAATGTTGAGGTACCTCTCCCTCGCCTTATATTTTTTTAAGACAGTTGTGGCTGTGAGATCATCCTGGATCCAATATTCTTGTATTGCGTGCTTTACTATATGTGGCATTAGCACTGTAAGGGCGAGTCACATGCACATGTCACTCACATCCTCAGGATACCACTCCTTCATCCATGACCTTTTCTGAAAAGGAGTGTCAAGCCATTGCTGGCAGATTTCCTTGTGAAAGTTGATCTCGGGTACCAAGTACCCAGTCATAGTCACTGGAAAAAAAATGTAAAAAGTCCATGATACACGTGTTTTCCATCATCCAGAAAAATGCCTAAAACCTTTCCTGCAATGCATCAAAATAGAGCATTGTGGCCTCAAATCCATCCCCTGTTCTCATGAAAAGGTCTCCATTGCCACCATGGGACAATGACCATTTGCATGTAAACCCCATTCCCTCTGGCCTCTTGTATGGCCAAGAAGCCAACGTGCACAACCTCTTGTATGACGAGGTATGGAGGGAGAATATGATGAGTCAGTCGGCAATGATTCATCATGCAGAGGAAACCCATCTACCTGGGGAGTGTCTGGAGAGACTGCTTCGTGTGGGTAGCTACGAGGTCAGAGATTTGGTAATAAGGACGTAGATGAGGGGTCAGGCCGGGGTAAAATCTCTCACAAAGTACAAAGGTGGGACGATATGGGTGGTGGTGAAACGGCAGTAATGCATGGACACCGCAAAGGAGACTTGGTTACTCCAATACAGAGTTTTTATCGCACATGACTTCTGGCTTTCCAGCTTCCTCTGAGTCTGGTGCCTCAGAGGACTTTCTCAAAGTATCAGAATTGTAGAAGTTCTCTGGCTGTAGAGGGTCGTCAAGGTCACTCAAATGGACGCAAGCAGCTATGGGAGGAAGCACAGGAGGGCAGCTGATGGTGGCACATCATCCTCAACATGGTAACATCCTTCTTGCAAATGACCACACTGCCACCTCTCGTTCCCTAAAAATCGCACTTTCACTCAATCTCTTCCTTGCATGACTGGGTGATTTGGCAGGGGTGGAGGTGGTAGGGGCCGGGCAGGCACCGAGAGATGCGAGTGAATAGGATGATGCAGCATTGGAACAGAACATCTCAGACCTTTCTGTGTCGTGCGGCAGACTGTCTATGCCATCCACCTACCTTCCCAACTCCTGTGTGATGCAGTGGTGTCGAAAGAAAATGGTGGTCACTTCAAACCCAAGGCAGGAAAAACAAAACGACTCTGTTCATCAGGCAAAGTTCCCCAAACACATGATTTTTACCAGTCAGAGTCATCAGCAGGGCTTTACAAAATATTTTCTAGGTTGCTTTTGCACTGTTTCTATCCTTCGATCTGTGCCTTTGTCTCTAGATTCATGTCGGATTGTTCTAGAACTGCTGTTGTTGACGGCCACAATCTACATGTTCTTCAGGGGTCTGTTCAGTCACCTGCCATTATTTCATATCATGAATGATCTGATCTGCTCATGTAATCTTGACTCATACACTGATGATTCCATCCTTCATATTTTCACTCACTTCTCACAGCGTCCATCACAGCAGTTATTTCAGCAATTGCAGGATAAGGCTGTGGCACACCTGGTTTCTGACTTGGGTCATATTTCTCACAGAAGAAAACAAATCTTGCCTTTTTAATACATGATAAACTCATCTCCTACATTTTTCCACCGTTAAAACCTTTCATGGGGGAATCCATTAACAGTGAACCATAAACAGCACAGTCATTCGTCCTTTCTTAATATCCTTGGGTTTTCATTCTCTCGAGACCTATCATGTAAAGATCATATTATCTTACAAAATCCATTATCAGATGACTGGATTGCTATGCTTTCTTTACCCTCACACGGCTGTGGACTTTGTACAGAGGTCTTATTCACCCCTGTGTGGAAGATAACCCATGTGTTGGGCGGCTTCCTGCACACAATTAGTATAAGCAAGGTGGAATCAAAGGCTTATCGTTTCAGCAACTCTCCTTCTCCTACTGATTTCCTTCAGTCTCTGTCTTCGTCACACTGTTGTACATTTATCTAATAACCATTGCTATTTCAACAGCCAATGGTCTTCTATTTGCATCTGTCCTCCATTTCGTAGGACTTGAAGCACACTTCTGGCAGCATACTTTCACTTATTTTCAGTCCAACTCTCTGATGCAGTATTTAACTGCTACAGTCCATCATGTATGCAATAGGCTACTCTGGAACTGTCTTCCTTAGTCTGTATTTCCCGCTGCCTAAGACTCCAATTTTTTTTTATACAAAATGTCCAGACACCCAGGCATGAACTAACCTCGAAAGGACAACTGTGTGATCTTTATTTTTGTTTTCTTTATTTGCTGAAACAAACATACACACACACATTATATATATATATATATATATATATATATATATATATATATATATATATATATATATATATATATATATATATATATATCTTTTTTATGTGTCCGACTCTGGGTATAGGTTTTACAGCCTGCTTTCAAGGCCTGGTAGTCCTCCTACATACCATACACCTCTACATGTCACCACTTCGGCGCTAACACCCACCATCCTTATTGAATACATGCTAGGGCTGTCTCATACAGAACTGGTGTAGTGGTATTAGCCGGGGTATTTTTACATGTCGGCGGATCTTCTGGTATATCAATAAAGTCTGTTTTTTTTTTGTTTATTTCTTTATTAAATTCAAATCCTTATACTGTTCCCTGCCCCGGCGGGGATTTGAACCTGAGTCCCGTAGGACTGAAAGCCACCTCTCTACCGACTGCGCTACCGCCTCAAAATATATATATATATATATATACACAGGGTGTTGCAGAAATACCTTTCAATAATCTCAGAACTTATAGATCTAACAATAATAAATGCACTATATTATATGATGGTATGAGAGATTCTACATAATTACCGAGATTTTAGACATTTTACATTCAATAGTTCTAGGGAATGAAAACGAGAACACTCAATGTTTTTATTCTGACATGGATTTATGACATTTGGAGCCCTACATTACCTTGAATAAGGTGAATAATGAACCTGGAGCAGGAGATCAAGGAGCTTCATATTTTTGAAACTGGATAAAGATACACCAAGTGTAGCCTACGTGAGAAGGGGGGAGACCACAGGTAAGTACCAGCAGTGTAGAGGGAGCACCAGACATGGAAGTATACGCATTTGCCGAGTACCTGGACATGCTTCGTACCTTAGGTGCAGCAGGAGGAAATGCATCCGAAGCAGTAAGGATGTATGGAGAACGTTATCCCAACCAGGCTGCCATTTCGACCTACGTTCTTCTCTGTTGAAAGACGACTACGGGAAAATGGCACACTGAACGCACGTCCATTAGGCAGAGGAAGGCCACGTGATGGGCAACTACTTGATGCAGAAGAGGATATTCTTGATACCATTGCAGATGATCCGTCTACAAGCACTTATCGACTTGATGGAAGATTTGGTATTGATCATGCAACTGTATGGCGGATTGTACACAGGAATGGCCAGCACCAATACCATCACCAAAATATCCACGCACTGAGTGAATGTGATTATCTCCCGCGAATGGTGTTCTGCTGATGGCTCCTTAGTCAACAGAGAGAGAACAACGGTTTTACTGCACTGGTATTGTTTACAGTACTGATAAGGGTACACTCACAAGAGACGGCATGGTAAACATACATAACACACACATGGGCAGCGGAAAATCCACATTGAACAACAACTTAGGGACATCAGGAATGATTTTCGATCAGATATTTTTGGTGACCATTTAACCGGACCTTTTCTGCAACCTGAACGACTGACAGCCAGTGAGTACACCAGGTTCCTTCATGATGATCTACCCATACTGCCTGGGGATGTACCCCTCAGAACCCGTAACCAAACGTGATTCATGCATGATGGGGCTCCAGCTCACTTCGCACGTGATACGAGGGACTTCCTTAATGTTCGGTACCCTGACAAGTGGATTGGGCGTGGTGGTCCCGTCACCTGGCCAACTAGATCACCTGACCTGAATCCACTTGACTACTCTGGGGGTCATCTGAAAAGCAGGGTGTACGCAACACGAATCAACACCCGTGTGGCGCGGTGGCATCGAGTTTAGGATGGTTGCAGGGAGGCCTGTAATATACCAGGGGGTATTGAACGAGTATGCCAGTCACATGTGCGCTGTGCCCAGGCTTGTATTAACGAGGGAGGGAGAAACTTCGAGCACCTATTGTAAATACAGTCCTGATGTCATAAAATCCATGTCTGCAGAAAGTAATTGAGGTGATGGTAGTTTCATCGTTTTTATCCCCAAGACTTATTTAATGTAAAATGTCTAACATCTCGGTAATTATGCAGAATCCCTCATACCATCATATAGAATAGTGCATTTAATATTGTTAGATCTAGACGTTCTGAGATTATTGAAAGGTATTTCTGCAACATCCTGTATATATATATATATATATATATATATATATATATATATATATGTGTGTGTGTGTGTGTGTGTGTGTGTGTGCCAGAGCAACAGCCCAAAAGTCATTAGCATATAACTCTTACTTAAAATCAAAAACATCTGAATCACTCTCTCAGTTTAAAACTGCTAGTAATCATGCAAAAGCTGCAATAAACCTAGCCAAATAAAACTTTCTTCAAAAGCAAGCATCAAAACTACTTAACAACCCTAATGACAATAGAATATTCTGGTCAACTCTTACTTCTTTCAATAATAACTTTAACAAGTCATCTTCCATTCCCCCACTATAATATTCAGATGGCAACATTACAAATGACCCACGTTGGAAAGCAGACATTTTTGTCAGTACATTTGCCAGAAATTCCACTATAAAGGAGGCCAGCCAGAATGTCCCAGTACGAGAACTTGACTCTCTTGAAATTGCCCCACTTAAAATAAAGACAAGATACGTAAAATCCATCCCAGACAATATACCTACTAACAAAGCTCCAGGCCCACATGGAATTCCGCCAATTGTTTTGAAAAAGTGTTCCCCTGAACTTGCCTCTGTTCTAGCTAAATTATTCAGACTATGCATACGTACTTCTTCATTCACAAATTCATGGAAAGAAGCCAATATCCACCAATTCCGAAGGTAGGAAGTTCCTCTGACCCTCTGATTACAGGCAAATAGCTGTCACATCTTCTCTTGGTAAGGTATTTGAAACTTTAATTAATAAGCACATTGCTAAACATCTTGAATCCAACATCTTAATCAATGACAGACAATATGGTTTTCGCCACGAAAGATCCACCATTGAAATACTCAATCTCCTAACTCATACCATCCATCAATCAATTGACCTACATGGAGAAATTCATGCAGTAGCCCTTGACATTTCTAAAGCTTTCGACAGAGAATGGCACCGTTCCCTGCTGTCCAAACTCCTTTGCACTGGACTAACGTCTTTTGCTCCTTTGATTTCTTCATAGCTTAGTGACAGGAAAATAAGAGTAAAAGTTGATGATGTATATTCCAATTTCCACTCAGTTAACGCCGGCGTGCCGCAGGGATCAGTTTTGGCACCAACCCTATTCTTGGTTCATATTAATCATCTATTATCTGTCACCCACAATCCCATCCACTCATATGCAGATGACTCAACACAACATAGTTCATTCACACTCAGACATCCATTTACAAAGTCTAGTATCTCTACCTCTCAACTCAGTACAACCATCTCCAAAAATCAAGACCTATCTATGATCAGTGAATGGAGACAAAACAACCTTGTCTTATTTAATGCTAGTAAAACTAAATATATACAATTTACTAATAGATAGATATTGCCAGATTCGTAAATTACCTTCAGTGCTACTAATATTCCCATCTCCAAAAGTATTGAAATTCTCTGCATCTCACTTAACAATGCCCTCAGCTGGACCTCTCATGTTAGATCACTTGCTAAAACCCCCTCAGAGAAACTTGGATTATTGTACAGAGTCCGTAACTCCTTCACTGACGAGCAGTTAGCTATAATTTATAAGAGTCACGTGCTCTCTCAGCTTGAATATTGCTCACCCTTGTGGAATGGATGTGGAGAGGTTGCATTTAAACAACTAGGCAAAATTCAGAACACAGTTGTTAGAATTATTAACAACCCTGCCATTACAAATGAACTACCTCCCCTACAAGTAAGAAGGAACGTTGCCTCCATTGCATTATTTTACAGATATTTCTATGGCAAATGCTCAGACGAAGTTGTGTCCATTGTGCCACCTCTCCATGTCTTCCCTCGTGCTACACGGGCATCTGGTGGCGCTCATGACTGGAATGTCACTCAGCCATATTGCAGAACTTTGCCTATCAGAATTCTTTCATTCCCCGAACTGTATCTCTCTGGAACTCGCTTCCCCAGAGTTGTTTCCCTCCAAACTTCAACCCACAGCTGTTCAAGTCTAACTGTTACAGATATTATATGAACAGGGGACACCAGTAATCTGGTGTATGGAACATATATATATATATCATCATCATCATTAGCCGTTTGAGTATCCACTGCAGGACCAGCCTATCCCGACCGAAGTCGGGACAATACAGCCAGTGTATCTCTACCAAGTGGCTTAGGCTGTCTGGTAGAGATTGTATGTAGGGTAAGAAGTGCTTGTAAGTGTAATTGTAGTATTGGAGTGGCTTTAGATGTGTATGTAGTCTGTGAACCAAGTGTAATCTGCCCGCGCAAGCCGACTGGGTGCAAGCATACTTTACAGTAAGCAACACTGATTCAACCACAGCACCCCTTGTGTCCGCCAAAGCAGTACGTGGCCGGGTGAACACTCCCAAAGTTTATTACCCTGGCGGAGCGCGAACCCTGGGACACCCGTGTACGAAACGCACATTCTACCTCTGTACCACAGAGGCTCCATATATATATATATATATATATATATATATATATATATATATATATATATATATATATATATATATATATATTATATACATACATCGTCATCATCATCATCCGGACCTCGTTTCCCGTTCTTGGGCAGGGTGAGGTATAGCAGCGTACAGACAGCTGTCTGGATATATACTGTATACACAGTATATATATATATATATATATATATATATATATATATATATATATATCATATGCTCGTATATATGTAGAGACAGACAGACAGACAGACAGACAGACAGACAGATGTAGTCATTATTTGGCGCAGTTTCAGTCAGGTTAATTACTCGTTATTATTAGAACAGATCATACCGTATGCTGAGGTATAGGAATATATATATATATATATATATATATATATATATATATATATATATATATATATATATACACTACTACAAAATGCAGTTATAATAGTGATCATCCAGTCGCGTCTTGTATATTCTACTTTCGAAACGCCAGACGATTGTATTTATTTAAGAGTGAGTTTCAGGAGGCTGCTAGCAATGCGAAGATTGTTACCGTGACCGATATCTTGGTCTTTGATGGTGAAATATAACTAAATTAGATTGATGCAGCTAAGTCATTCAGGTTTTCCTTAGAAGGAATTAAAGTTGTATAATATTAACGGAAGCTCTAGCCAAACAGCAGAGAGAAAAATATGGATGATCTTTCTTGCACCTTACGTAAAGGAAACAGTGGCATTAAAGTGTGCTCAAAGGATGACGTGGGATACTTGTACATTTTTTTTTTTTCCTCTGAATTCTCTCACTTCATCATGAGAAACAAACTGGAATACAGACCAGCAGCTGGTCGGGATCCGGTGAGAGGCAGCTCATGCATATATTCGCGAAAATAGAGGTACAGTCAGGATTATAAATTTCTCTAGTAATCCGTCGCCTCTACTTTACTTTTACGGCATGACGAACACTTTTGTCCCAGACTCATCAGTGAGACTCATTAGTGGACAGAAATGCATCCTAATTCCCCTGAAGCTTTAGGATGTTAGCTATCTAAGGGCAACGAGACATGGAAATCGTTAATATCAGGCAAAATTGTATTCATGACTACAGTACATCTGCTGAGTGAACTTTATGTTACACCGCATTTAAATGGACTCTCATTGTCGCGATGAATAGCACAATTCTCTCTCTCTCTCTAGCCTCCGGGCGATCTTAATCAACTTAAAGATATTTCTTGTACTAATACGATTAATAAACACTATATTCTTCTGTTAAAATACCTTTCCTAAGCCGAATAAACTTGTCTGAAAATGGCAGGACAAATATTGCAAGAGCTGTCATCGAACTGAAAGATTTAATGCTGAGGAGGTGAAAATGCGACAGATCTATCCTATGCTAATTATGATGCTGCTGCAGTTGTCAGGTTACAGTAACACACAAATCCAAATAAGAACAGTGATTATCCATTGTTGGCAGAATGTTAAATAATCCTTTGGCAGCTGAAATATAGCAGATATGTGATTTTACTCGTAGACTATTGGATAAATGAACAGTACGACGTAGTTACTTATCTAGTCATATGTCTACTGCCTGATGCCACATCCTGCAAGGGGTGTCCGTGTGAAAAGGACATACCCGCGTTTCTGCCCGTAACTTGTAAACGACTGATGTCGAAGACTGATGATTACTAAACAAATAAGTACAGAAAGAAAGAAAGAGATTAAATGAAACACGAATATCTACATTCAGCGTTTAGACACACACACACACACACACACACACACACACACACACACACACACACACACACACACACACACACACACATCTATATTTTTCTATCTATCTGTCTGCATATTATTTAACCCATTGGATCCCAGGGGTGCTGGGCGGGGCATGGCGCTGGGTGGGTACTAAGCGTACCGCCCTCTGCCTATCAGCTCATAGTCGCGAAGCTCATAGGTCCCTATGCAGGAGTTTCCTACTTTATAAAGACTTGAAAAATCCCAGTTCTGTCCAATAGTCCGGATACTGGGCTTCAATGGGATATATATATATATATATATATATATATATATATATATATATATATATATATATATATATATATATATATATATATATATACCGAATATTCCTTACCGCATCTGTCGAAAAATGACTTCGGTATGTATTTTTACCTGCGGCGATAGTTAGCAGGTCAGTGAGTGGCCAGCATTCTTCTTCTTCTTCTTCTGCTTCTGGCGGATTTGTTAAAAGGAGGCCTTTGGATACATAAAAGTGGTAGCAAATAAGGTAATTTGACATGGAGAATTCAAATCTGCCATCGGCTGACACCTGAGGTGGTGCCATCTAGCAATAACTTTAGTAAAAGTGTTTAATTTAAGCCAATTATTGAGACATATGAGAGCCTCGCCGCACCTCCCAGAGCAATTATTGTACTCTTACCTTGCTGGCTGCCACATCTTCTGAGGAGTGACCATGACACAAGGCGCTTTATTCTGACCAGACTCAATAACGATAGTTGCCTAAGATGAATGTCTACCATAAGCTATAAAAAAAAAAAAAATCCCGAATGGATCACGGGTGATGCCTCTGGGATTGTGATGATGCTTTGTACAGCCCGAAGGAAAAGTTTGCCGAAATTTCACTTCCACATATCACTTCCCTCTGCTGGCTAGTCCTGAACTGAGCGTTGATTGGTACGTGTGTGTGAGCACAGATTTTTCTCCTAAATACGGTGGCAGAGAGACTAAATGGTGAACACGTCCCTAAGAATGAAGAAGACGCAATGGAATGGTAGACGAACTCTTGTCCTCGCCTGTACATACTCTCCTTCCCCGAAGAAAAAGCAAGAAATATCCTGCCTTGCTCTCTCCCCCAGCAGTAGAGTTCTTGGGTAAGCAGATTTCCCCGGCGGCAAAGTGGGGCTCTTATTGGGGGAAACTTCAACTGGAGCGACCGTAAACTGGGGCCGGGACGGTGGGGGTAAATAGTGTGACTGAGAGGTCGGGCCAGGGGTCGCTTGGTTCGTCTCTGGCTGCGGCACGTAAAAAAAAAAAAAAAAAAAAAAAACAGTAAACTAGAGATACCGAAACATTGTTAAACAACAGGACTTGTAATTGACGGTGTATGTAAAACACTGTAAGTAAGAAACATGGCCGAGAGACAAAACGCACCATCAATGAGTAACAGGCAAACTTGTTGACTACATAACATAATATCATCATCATCCAGACCAGTACACCCACCTATTGATGGGGTAAGGATAAAATCAATATGGTTATGTAAAAACATATTACGGTTGATTCTTTGTTAAATAGAAATGTGCGACTGTGAGTGATATAAGACATCACAGAAAAAAAAAAAAAAGACACTAGTTCAAATAAAAGTACATAGCGTGGCAGGGGTCAGGGGTCCCTCACGTCGTCTCTGACTGTGTGCAGTTGGAAAAGTGAATACGTAACAAGACGCCAGGGTTAGGTAAAGGATACGATGTTAGAGAAATAAAGACAGTGATTGACTGCATCATCATCGTCATCATCATGTACCCCTTTATTCCCACTTAAAGAAGAAATGTGTGTATAAAACCACTCTGGAAACCATGTTAGAGAAATAGAGACAGTGATTGACCGCATCATCATCATCGCCATCGTTGTCATCATCTACACCTTTATTCCCACTTAAAGATGAAATATGTGATTAAATACACTTTGGATAAGTAAAATGGTTAAATATCAGGCACACTGGGCTGACACAAGGGTTAAATTAAGATATCATGGTGTAACAATCGGGTCAGCGGTGAAGTGATATAGGGTAGTCAGTAATGATTAAATAAAAAAGACAATGGTTTAAAACAAGCAGAATGGTTAACACTGTGTTAAGTACTGGTCTCAGTGAAAAAATAATAGACGAAACGGTGAAATAAGACATTGTTTAATTAAATGTCAGAAAGTATGACAAAGGTATAAGACTTGGGTGCACAGAGGGTAGATAAAAGACTATCCATCCATCTCTTTACCTAGCTACCTATCTGTCTATTGCCAGACGACTTAATCCCTTAAGGCGAGGCACTATACTGAAATATTGTATATAGTCCAATGTTTAAATAATAATATAACAGTGAGGTTTACACTGCTTGCATCGTCTATGCATCCGTACCGTATAAAAATTTGGGAAACGTAAAACATACGATGACTCGATAAATGACAAGATTGTCAATAAAGGATACAAAAATAATTTCAGTGGTTAAATAGTAGGAACAATCGGTGAGTAATGTGCAGTTAGGTCATATTATGTGCACAATAGTTAAGTCCAAAGTAAAAGAAGTAGGACACACCGTATAGATAAAGTGCCATCCACTCATCCCTCAGTCATCCTATTCTTCACTGTCCCATCAAGAGTGTCGGGGCGCGGGGCAGGGCTAATCAGTTCCGATATTTAAAGCAACTGTGACCAGCCTCACTCGCTCCTGTGCAAGAAACTCCAGCTATTTCACGGATGTAACCCTTGCAGGCCTCATTCCTTTGAAGTGCCTTAAACTACTAGTACGCCAGGCATCATCTGACTATATGGTTACCAACCAGATTAAAAGGTTTCCTGGGTTGCAATAAACCATTTAGTTTGTCACTTAGTGTAGAGTCACCAGAAGGCAGCGCTACATCGAGGAAGTGCGAAGGTACAAAGCAAACAGCAACAGACGCAATGGTCCTTTCGAGCCTGCTTGTCACAGAGAAGACTATCACTATGATATCTAATTCTATAAGTTGAAGGTAAGGATAGTAAAGCAAGATGGGCTCCACCAAGTACCATTATACAATACACTATTGCTTAAAGCAATAGTGTATTGTGTAATGGTAAATATTGTGGTTGGGGAGTGTTGCGTAGTTAGCATTGTCTCTGGCTCGAAACTGTAAAACGAAATAAATAAATAAATATAAAACCTAGTGATTGAAAACTCATGTGTTAAATACCAGGCACTATGGTTGAATACAAAGCTCTATGGTTAGTAGCTGAGTAAAATACACTGGTCATATAAATCATCTGATTAATAATATGGAATAGCCTAATGCTATTAAGAAACAACTGAGTGGTTAAATAACAGACACAGTAATAAAGTGCAAAGCAATCACTAAAAGACACGATGATTGTGTAAAAGGCACAATGATTAATGAAAGTCAAAATGTTTACATACAAAGCACAGCGGTATATTGAAAGGTAAAACAGCCAAATAAAAGGTACAGCGGTTATATTCAAGACACTATCTATCTATCTATCTATATACCTGGGCTGCTTCCCACAAGGAAAGGGAGGTAGCCGAGACAGGACGACACACTCCCAATTTACTCATCCACTCATACACATTCATTAGCATCTTAGCTCCAAAGGGGAGAAGGGACAAATCTTCACCGCACCACATCGCACGAGGGTCAACTGCGCAGTGCAATCAATGACATCTGTAGCAGGGCTTGACAGCAGAGCCGGTTTACCCCTGGCACATCATAACAGACCCACCCATCCCCTTACCCGCACCTGACCTGATCAGCTGATCAGACAAATGCGGGAGAACATTCCCTCAGGGCTGCGCCATCATATATTCATTCACAATTTCTCTCCATTCATTTCTATCACGCACAGCCACTCTTACTTGCTCAATAGACATCCCTCTTGCACCCATTGATGTCTTCACACTGTCTATCCATCCTATTCGTGGTCTTCCTCTCAGCTTTCCACCTCTCACATCCAATCCAGTGACCTTTTTCACCAATTGCTCATCATCCACTCTCTCCATATGCCCAAACCATCGCAGCACTCTCTGCTCAACTCGATCAACCATTTCCCGGACAACTCCAGTTCACCTTCGCACTTCATCATTTCTCACTCGATCCATACGCGTCACTCCACACATACTCCTCGGACACCTCATCTCCATTACATTCAACCTTTTCTCCTCTGCTACACCCATATTCCATGTTTCAGCCCCATGTAACGCAGTCGATACATTGACGGAATAAGACTCATCGAGGAAATAAAGTGCATAATAATTTAATAAAGGGAACAAGGGTCAATTAAGAGACAATGGTTAACGATAAGGCACACTATTTATATAAAAGACATAATGATTAGGAAAAATTAATGGTTAAATATCAAGCACCATGTTAAAAACACGCACTGCAACCTCAGGTAACGCTACATCGGGTGACAAGCCAATGTGTATTTGTAATTTAGGAAACTGCTTTCTGTATTGGCTGGCACTCATATAATCATACGGACCCCTGGTGGTTTATTGGGTTAAGGAGATCCAGCCGGATGGGGTCTGGAAGAGTTCCTATCCACGGGATTGTTGAGGCTTACTGCTCAAATGAAAGTGAAGCTGGTCTCCTTTGTCTTTTATGTCTGGGCTGAGTAACCTAGCCATGGGCCCCTGTGATCCTGATGTGACAGAAAGAAAAAAAAATGGAACGGATGATAAACAGATGGTGGAGATAGATGGATAAATAACACGAGGTATATAATACAGCTTCATCATCGTAACCCTTCCTCCACGAAATTAATGGAGCAGATAGGATTTAAAAATAAAAACAGGAAAGCATACAGGAAGGACAACTACGAACAGTTATTCCAGGGAAATGGGCAAGCGTAGTTTCATTCTTTAAAAGTTAATTGTATTTCATTTAATTTCTCTCAAAACGGTCTGAGAATCTTACTGAAATGTTTTTAACCAATAAGCAATAATCGAGTGGGCTGGAAATTCGCTCGGATATCTGGAAGCGCTACAAGTATAAAGGAATTGACAGGGACTGGAAACTGTTCTCTGCATTTTTACCTCGGCCGGACCGAGACCGATGAAGTTTTGTTTTTGGTTTTGGTCGAGTTTCTTTGTTTCTGTGTTTCTCTGCTTCATTGTTAGCAACATAACGGACAAACGGCGGAATGAAATGTCATGAAATTTTAAGGATATGCGGGCACTGGTCCCAAAAGGAAGTGATTGAATTCTGGAGGTAATCGAGTAACCCTGCAAGGTCAAAATGAGGGTTATGGATTTTGAGAGGGGTATAACTTGAAACCGGTTGAAGATAATTACCATCATCAACATACAGGAACTCCCATATGGGCTTTCGTTTGGCACCAAGCTCTTTGACCTTGAGTGACCTTGAAAGGTGAAACTCAAGGTATAGACAAGCAGAGGGCTACAGCGCGAAACTGATTGAAGAGAGATATTTGGTATTATCAAAAGATAGGAAGTCCCATATGGGTTTTTAATTTGTACCATGACCTTTGACCTTTGGTGGAGTAGACTGTAGCACCAGTCGAGCAGGGCAGTACTCCCGAGGTGGATGGAAAGCTGATGACAGGGAGTGCTGGAGCTCCCGTTTCATCAGCCCTCAGGACTAGTTCCTGACCATCCCCCTTTGCTGAACTTTTTCAGTGTCTCAGTTACACAGAGAGTAGGCCAGCATGCTCTCCAGTACAAATTTCTCTAACTATCTTCACCAAACTACATGCACAGTACACACTACACTTCCTATTCAAAATTCACAAAAATGGCGTCGATTAATCAAGCCTCGGAGTCCCCAGGGGGGGGGACCATAAATGCCCCCACCATCTGCCCCTCTCCCGGTGACGACTCGAGGTGCCTGGAACCACTGTCTGACTCTCTTCTTCTTCATTTCTGCAACATTCGCGGCCTTTCATCTAACTTTCGCTCTGTTGAGCACCACCTCTCCTCCTCTAAACCCCACCTTCTTTTTCTGACGGAGACTCAGCTGTCTGAGGCAACCGACAGCAAACCCTTTTCTGTATCCTCCTACTTTCTCTATACTCATTTCAAAGCCAAAGGTGGCTGTTGTGTATACATACGCAACGACTTATCTTGCTCTCGTGTTCCTGAACTTGATTCTTCTGAATTCTCCACACTCTGGCTTCGGCTTTCCTGTCATTCTCTGACTAAATATATCTGTGCTGTTTACTTATCCCCTAATTCTACTGACTATCAAAAATTCTTCGACTATCTTACTTCTACGATGGAACACATTCTGTCCATTTCTCCTTTCTCTGAAATCTCCATTCTTGGAGATTTCAATGTTCACCACCACCTTTGGCTCTCCTCTCCTTTCACGGATCCACCTGGTGAACAAGCCTACATCTTTTCTATCCTTAATGACCTAGAGCAGCTTGTACAGCACCCTACCCGTATCCCTGACCGCCTTGGAGAGAGCTCCAACATACTTGACCTCTTCCTCACAACTAATCCTTCTGCTTACTCTGTTAATCTTTTCTCTCCGTTGGGCTCCTCCGATCACAACCTTATTACCTTAACCTGTCCTATCACTCCGGTACGGCCTGTGGACCCTCCAGGGAAACGTCGTCTGTGGCATTTTGGAGCCGCGAACTGGGAGGCCCTCAGGCAGTACTTCTTTGATTTTCCCTGGAATGATTATTGCTTGCATGGCCGTGAGCCATCTGAGTGTGCCTTGCGCATTACGGAGGTTATTCTCTCGGGCATGGAAGCATACATTCCTTTCTCATATCCTTTGACTAACGCAAGAAAGCCTTGGTTTAATCACGCTTGTTCTAATGCTGTCCGCAACAAGGAGAGGGCCTACAAAAGGTACCGGAGCCAACCCATCCCTGAATCACATCATCTTTACGTTTCTGCCCGGAATCGTGCTAAGTCTGTTCTTCGCTCTACTAAAAATAATTTCATCCATACTAAATGCTCTCAACTCTCCAACTCGAATTCTTCCCGCTCCTTCTGGCACCTTGCCAAAAATCTTTCTAACAACTTTACCTCATCATCCTTCCCTCCTCTTTTCTACTCTGATGGTTCTTTAGCTATTTCTTCTACTGATAAAGCAGATCTCTTCGCACAGACTTTCTCCTCCAATTCCACCTTAGACGATTCCGGTGCTTTTCCTCCATCACTTCTCCCCTCTGACTTCCTCATGGCTGACATTAAAATTTCTTCAGTTGATGTATTTTCTGCCATCACTGGCCTCAGTACTAACAAGGCATATGGGCCTGATGCGGTCCCTCCTGTTGTTCTCAAGAACTGTGCTTCTGTGCTTACACCCTGCCTAGGCAAACTCTTTCGCCTTTGTCTGTCCACTTGTACCTTTCCTTCTTGCTGGAAGTTTGCTCTCATTCAGCCAGTCCCAAAGGAGGGTGACCACTCCCAACCCTCCAACTATCGTCCAATTGCTTTAACGTCCTGTATTTCAATTCTTAATAGAAAAATTTTAAGGCATCTTTCCTATCACAACCTTCTTTCCGATTGTCAGTATGGGTTCCGTCAGGGACGCTCCACTGGCGATCTTCTCACCTACCTTTCAGACTCCTGGTCATCCTCCTTTCGGAACTTCGGCGAAAGCTTTGCCATTGCACTTGACATCTCAAAGGCTTTCGATCGAGTCTGGCATAAATCTTTAATTTCCAAACTGCCCTCCTACGGTTTCTATCCTTCTATCTGTGCCTTCATCGCTAGCTTCCTTTCTGGTCGTTCTATAGCCACTGTTGTAGACGGCCATCGTTCTTCTCCTAGATCTATCAACAGTGGTGTTCCTCAGGGCTCTGTCCTGTCACCAACTCTCTTCCTTTTATTCATCAATGATCTTCTAAGCTGTACATCTAACCCTATCCACTCATACGCTGATGACTCCACCCTTCACGTTTCCATTCGGTTCCCGCAACGCCCATCTCAACAGTTACTTCAAGAAACAAGGGATGAGGCTATGGCACACCTAATGTCTGACTTGCCTCGTATCTCTGACTGGGGTAAAAATAATATGGTTGTCTTTAATGTATCTAAGACTCAGTTCTTACACCTATCAACCCGACAAAATCTTCCACAGGTATACCCATTAATGTTTAATAATATTCAGCTTAATCCTGCATCATCCTTGAACATGCTTGGGGTTTCATTTACTCGGGACTTATCTTGGAAAGATCATATTACATCTCTTGTAAAATCTGCTTCCAAAAGATTGGGTGTGCTAAGCCGACTCCGCTCTTTCTTTACCCCTGCACAATTGTTGTCTCTATACAGGGGTTTTATCCGCCCCTGTGTGGAGTACAACTCTCATGTGTGGGGAGGCTCCCCACACACAGCTCTTCTCAATAGGGTGGAGTCAAAGGCTTTTCGTCTCATTAACTCTCCTCCTCTTACTGACTCCCTTCAACCTCTGTCTCTTCGCCGCACTGTTGCATCTTTATCTCTTTTCTATCGCTACTTTAATGGTCACTGCTCCTCTGAACTGTCTGCTTGCATTCCTCCACCTCTACGACGTGCGCGTAGCACCCGTCTGGCAGCAAACTCTCATCCTTTGTCTGTCCAACTCTCTAATGGAAGAGTTAACCGTTACTCCCAGTCTTTCATTTATGCAACAGGTCAGCTCTGGAACTGTCTCCCTCTATCTGTATTTCCTGCTGCCTATGATCTCCAGTCTTTCAAACGCAGTGTGTCCAGGCATCTCAAAATGATCGGATCTTGAATTTGGCTCTCTATTGTATTTTGTTTTTCTCTTGGAGGGAACTGTTACTGCGGGCTCATGGCCTTTGATTCCTTCTTCCTCGCATTAAAAAAAAAAAAAAAAAAAAATGACCTTAAAAGGTCAGACTCAAGGTCACGGATATTCAGGGGGCTATAACTCGAAACTTGCTGAAGATAGAGATATTACCTATTACCAAGATATAGGAAGTCTCAAATGGGCTTTCATTTGGCACCATGACCTTTGACCCTGAGTGACCCTGAAAGGTCAAACGCAAGATCACGGATTTTCAGAGGGCAATAACTTGAAAACAGTATGAAATAGAATTACTGCTGTCGGGCGAGGTTTGTTGTGCCTGGCACAACTTATTCTTTTTGTTTTTATTTAAGCTCTCCAGTCCAGTGACATTTCCTTTAGTTTATTGAGGCTACCACCAGACGATTTTATGTGCCGTAAGAAACACTTTTCGATGTGGAGGGGTTAGAAAGAGCCTGCCAGGATCCACTCACAACAGGTCAGCCAACCAGCAAGTTTGCATGGGTGGCAGGAGAGACGTGACGCCAAGCTAGTTCCAGGTCCAGAGAAGAAAGGCCAGCAGTCAAGGAAGCTCAATCCACTTTTGTACTTGCATACATGCACTTGATGTATTTAGAGTAATTATTAATTAATATGTTATTTATAGAGGATTTTTTTTACTGTGCTATTAAATATTAAGCAACCCAAGGTGTCGAATTTGTAACAATAAAAAATCTACAATGAACGGAATGAACAACAGATATTCCTAATTTCGAGAGACAAGCAGTTCAGAAATGTGTGGATAAACTTTGTATCGTTGAGGGGATATCAGTATAAAATATGTTGTTGAATGTTCTGCACACTTCAGCAAATATATCATTTTGAACAAGAAAAAAAAAGTTTACATGGCACTGAAAATCATAGAAATAAACCACTTCTCAAGGCAGAACCTGTACAATACATCAGTATTTCTCCCAAAAGGTAAAGCAATGTTAATTTCTTAATGGTGTTGAGATGAAAACATTATAACGTAACTATGGCCTCTTAAACCAAAGAAAACTGGGAAGACATGTGTGTCTTATTGTGTTACTACATGCGATAAATAACGA
>NC_137023.1:23164491-23184491 GCF_032717465.1 Coenobita brevimanus | reverse complement strand
CGAATCCACCCAAGGGTCATTGGTAGACATCAGGAAGGGCATCCGGTCATAAAATGCTACACGCTCCAGTCCAAAAAGTCCTCTACCCAGGGGCAACGCCCTATCCCTTCGGGGATACCTGGCGTAAAACCAAAATATTTATTTATTTTATATATATATATATATATATATATATATATATATATATATATATATATATATATATATATATATATATATATATATATATATATATATATATATATATATATATATAGAGAGAGAGAGAGAGAGAGAGAGAGAGAGAGAGAGAGAGAGAGAGGAAGACTGTAGCACCAGCCGATCAGGGCGGTACTCTCGAGGAGAATGGGAATGCTAGTGATAGAGCAGGAGCTCCTCTTTCACTAGCTATCAGGATATCCTGACCATCCCTCTTTGCTTATCATATTCATTGTGACACTAGCACGGAAAGTAGGCCAGCATACTCTTCCAGACACTTTTCTTTTTCTCATGCACTACCCGACATAGGCTATACTGTACTTTAAATACCACAAACGTACCCCAATAAGTACAGAGATTGATACCAGCAAGAGCAAGCAGCCAGATGACTTTACTCTTGCTACGTAGTGGCTAGCATGGGGAGAGGTGGGGCAAGGATTCTGCCAGCGCAGTTTTGGAACTGGAATGGGACGGGGCTCAGATCTCTGCTGGAGGGTACAGGGCATTGCAGTTCCAGACTGGGACTTCCCCCCAATAGAGAGGTGCCTAAACCTGGGAGCAGCGGCCCAGAAGGCCACACTATCAATGGGTGGATAATGACCGAGCAGTTACAGTGCAAAGGGGTGCTTGGATGGCGTCCTTGTAGCTGTCCTAGCAAGGTGCCCCGAGGCCAGTGTCAAAGCAACTAGCCATGTCTGGTGTGCTATCGGTCCTGTACCTGGAAGTGGGACTGTGCACGTGGGCGGTGCCTGTTGTCTGCCTCCTTTATTTGCCCAGTTTATGAAAAAATGAGAAGAAATATAAATAAAAGCAAGCCTGTGAAATTCAAATAACCCATGGGGTTCAGAGTGGCAATGTGGAATGTGGGTAGCTTGATGGGTAAAGTGGGAGAAGTAGTAGAGACGTTAAGTAGGAGGCAGGTGAAAGTCTGTTAGCTAGAGGAAGTCAGGTTCAGGGGATGAATGAAATGAAATGATAATGGTGTTTGGTAAACTCGTGATTTCAGTTATTTCGGAGTATGCTTCATAGGTTGACCTGGATGATGCAAAAAAAAAAAAAAAAATCCTGTACGACTTGATACGTGCATTGGTGGTATGGGGTATGATAATATTGTAACTCTGGGTGAGGATATTAACTGTCAATTGGATGAAGCAGCTCAAGGATATGAAGGGGTACAAGGGAAATTTACATGCGGTATTAGGAATTCAGAATAGGAAAGGATGTTCGAATTTGGTGAGGCAACGAACATGATTTAGTACAACATGCATTTTAGGAAAAGAGAGAGTAGGTTAATTAAATATGAGGCTGGGGATAATAGAAGCCAGACCGGCTGTTTCCTTGGTCAGGAGGGTTGATAGGAGGTTGGTGAGGGGTGTCAAAATTATAGGGAGCAAGGAGTGTGTACAGCAATACTAATTGCTAATATGTAACGTGGTGCTTAAGGAGGAGGTGGTGAAAAAGAGAACCTATGCACCCAGGAGAGGAATATGGAAGTTGAAAAAAACAGCGGTAAAAGATGCTTTCTATAGCAAGTTAGCATGGTGGTGCTGAAAAAAGAATTGTTGACAGAGGTGTTAATGAGGAGTACAGAGCTTTCAAGGAAAGTCTCTTGAGAGCTACTGATTCAATGTGTGGATGGACAAGGGGACCTCCAAGACGTAAGATAACACGGCAGTGGGATGAGCGTGTAGGAGTAGCAGTTAAGGGAAAAAGAAGACTTTTCCGGGAATGAAAGAGTGGTAACACAAAGGAATGCTTGGCTACCAAGTGTAGGGCTAGAAAGGAGGAATACAGGGCAAAATCTGAGTCTCAGATACTTTTACTGAATAATTTAAATACCTGTAGTGATGAAAGGACGAATATTTTATTTAAGATGGCAAATCAGGTGGAGGGAAAACAGCAATATCATAGGTGATTAGTGTGTGAAGAATGATAAAGGAAAGGTTGTGAAAGTCAGTGAGGATATTAAAGACGCCTGGAGACAGCATGACTTGTATAACTCGTTGCTGAATGAGTCTGACTGGAACAGGGAAGGTCTGAAGTAAGTAGATCCAGTGTTTAGCCCATTGTCTTTATTGATGCTCTTGCTGTGAGCAGGGTAATAGGCAGGATGCAGTTAAGGAAGGTGACGGGCGTTTCTTTGATGACTACTGAAATGTTGAAGGCCTCTGGAGATATAGGAGTGCATCTTGTTACTGATTTGATAAATTCGATTATATATGAATGTGTTGTTCCAGATGACTGGCTGATGAGTGTGATTGTAAATGTGAATAAGGGGAAGGGTGATGTCCTGAAAAGAGGAAATTATAGAGGTATAAAAGTTTTGGACCAGATGATGAAAGTAATGCAGAGTCCTAGAAGGTATGATAAGAGAAAGAGTGAATATTGATGAGATACAGTTTGAGTTTATGCCAGGCATAAGTCCATTGATGACATATTCACTGTCTGACAGGTACAGGAAAAATATATATAGGAAAGAACAGAGAGCTATTTTTTTTTTTTTTTTAATTTGGAGAAGTCCTTTTTCAGGGTCCCTTGGGAGGTGGCGAGTGGGAAATGAAGAAGCTTGGACCATGGAGTGGCTGGTTAGAGTGGTTATGGCTGTGTTTGTGGGTGCTCGCACCCACGTGAAAGTGAATGGAGATTTGAGTGATGAGTTTTCCGCAAATGCTGGCGTGCATCAGGGGTCAGTCTTGAGTCCCTTGTTGTTTGTCATGGTGCTTGAAGCTCTCCTGTGTAACTTCTGAATGGATTCCCACGGGAGGTGTATGTTGATTACTTGATGGTGATTGCAGGGAGTGAAAGGAAGGCAGAGGAAAGATTTTGGAAAAGGAGGTACAGAATGGCCACAGCGGTTTAAGAACAAATGTGGATAAAACAAAGTTCATAATGTTTAGGGCTTAAAGCAGAAAGGGTGTGGCCATGTGCAGTTTGCTACAAGGGTGTGGGAAGTAGCTCAAACTTGTGCAGTGCTAAATAAGTAGGTGCGAAAGAGATGTAGTGGTATGTGAGGTAGACTGCGAAATAATGCTGATTTCGTGAGTGTGGTGCGTCAGGGAGAGCATGTAGAAACTGTGAGCGTGAAAGTACTGATCTTGTTTGAAGCTCTTGAGAATGCGGAGGAGTTTTCTTATTTGAGGACAAGTTATTTGTTGAAAGTGGGATTGGACCTAGCTCTGTTGCTAGGGTAAGAAGTGGGTGAAGGAAGTTCAGGGAGCTGTTGCCTCTCCTGACACTCTCCCTTCGTGTAATGGAACTTTGTATGCGGCATGTGATAGGAGTGTTATACAGTACCGGTATGGTAAGGGGACCTGGGTGGTAAATGATGAGAGTATTCGTAGGCTCAAACGTACCGAAACGACAATGATTAAATTGGATGTGTAGTGTGCCCTTGAATTCGAGGCTTCAAAGGGCCAGGAATGAGACTGAATAGTTGAGGAGAAGGATGAGACCGGCATACAGTGGTGTTGTGATGAGCAGGGGCAGACTGAGTTGGTTTAGGCATGTTGACAGAAAGGGGAATGGCAGTTGGGTGCTGAAGGTGAGATGTGTGAACATCTTGGGTAGGGTTGCAAGAGGTAAGCTGAGAAAGGAGTGACCTCAGGGGATAAGGGCGTGGATAGGGAGGCTGCACAGAGAGCCGCCATTAGATGATCAAGGTCGACGCATGCATGCACGCTGGAGTTTTTATAAACGATGTATCTCTCTCTCTCTCTCTCTCTCTCTCTCTCTCTCTCTCTCTCTCTATTATATATATATATATATATATATATATATATATATATTTATATGTGTGTGTGTGTGTGTGTGTGTGTGTGTATGTGTGTGGAGAGAGAGAGAGAGAGAGAGAGAGAGAGATTAGACATAGTTTTGAAAGGACTTAGAAATTGACTCTGACTCATATAATGATATATCTTACGTAAAGCAAGGAAGAATCTGACGGTGCCTAGACAGTAATATGTAGAGGCCGTAACTGGTGGTTCCCTGGACACTGTTGTTTAACTCTACTGTGTGTCTTTCCCCATCAGGTGAACATATATTATTCATGACTCATTCTTTTTCTCTCTTGGTCTCCGTTTGAAGAGCTAACTGTAATTCATGGTGCACGATAGACAGTCGTGTAATTACTCTCCTTTTCCTGTCATTCCATTTTCTTACAACCATCATTTTAACTCATTTATTCTGATGCCGTCAATTTCATATTCATACTGCCATCACCAGACGATTTTATTCAGTTAACGGAAGATTTCTTATGGTGGAAGGGTTAATAAATGAGCTACCAAACCCCTCAACTTAAAATTCAGTCAGAGTTAAGTTAAATAAATTCGACTGAAAGTGGCAAGAAAATCCAAACAGAAAGACAAGTCACTGAAGTGCAGCGATTAAACGGAATGTTATCAGGTATATCAGACTTAATACATTGTTAATTTGCTTCAGTTTTTTACGAACTACTTATGCATGCTTTCTGCCGTTTTTTTTTTTTTTTTTTTTTTTTTTTTTTCCATCACGTAAAATACTCGTATATCGAACATATTACTTGCTTAAATTACCCGCGACGGGAGGGTATGGAGAAGAACGATTAACTTGTAAGTTTTCCACTTCCAGTTTTCTTGGATCAACAACTCAAATATCAGTCTGCTAAGTTTGTAGAAAAATGGCCAGACAGAGCTGATTGGTTTCACAGCGCCTCGCACAGAAAATGCCGGAATAAAAATGAGAATTAAACCTCTAAAGTATAATAAACTGTCCTCTGTAAATTTAGTCATCATCATCAACATCATCATCGTATTCATCATCATCATCATCATCATCTCTCTCTCTCTCTCTCTCTCTCTTGTGTGTGTGTGTGTGTGTGTGTGTGTGTGTGTGTGTGTGTGTGTGTGTGTGTGTGTGTGCTGTAGAAAGAATAGAAAAAACTTCACTTACTTTGGGAATGGAAATTAAACCTTACGGAATAATTAAAATATTTACGTTACGTCACACAAAATCTAGGTTCAAGGAGTCACATTAACAAAATAATTCTAGAATACAAATACCAGATGACACAGCTAGGTGATGAAACGATGGGGAACACAAGGTGAAGAAGCTCCCATAGCAACATACTCGCTTCAATTGTCCGTGATAATGCATGTCCAGGTGACGTAGCCTACATGCAGAGTTGTTAAAAGTGTTCAGTTTTGTAAGATTGAGTATTATTTCATTTTACAAAATTTTTCTCGCGTTGAGGTAAGAGTGTCGTGAGGTGAATATACTAAAGTAAAAGTAAAAAAAACAAAACATACACACACACGTATCATTCTCGAAAAATACTCGAGTATAACAAGTAAAATGCAACCACTGCGGCGTGGCGAAGTTCAAGTTCCAAAGTTGATAATTATTTGGTGCCAGAAATGTGACAGTGGCAGAATTTAAGAAAGCTGTTGAAGTGATTGATGAACTGTCTGTAGAGATGATAGTGGAAAAATTGCAATGGAACGTTAGAAGTATACAAGAACACTTAACTAAATGGTATTGCAAGAACTATGTGGAGCGGTTGACTGGGAAATCAGGCGTTGATGAGGTGTTTGTAGAGATGATGAAGTGTAATGGAGAGAATGCAGTGAAGTATTACTTTAATATGTTAGAAAGCTTGGATGTCTTGTATTGTACCAATAGCGTGGGAGATGGTTGTGATTCTGCCTTTGTACTAAAGCAAAGGAGATGAGAGTTAATAACAAATTTATCTCAGAATAGGGCTGTTGAGCTTTGTAGGAGAAGTACATGGAAGAACAATCAAATATATGGTAAAGACTGCATCACAATGTCTGGTGATTGAAGAACAGGATGGCTTTAATAGTGACAAGATATGTGGTCAACCTATTGCCAAGTGACAAGGTATGTGGTCAACCAATTGCCAAGTGACAAGATATGTGGTCAACCAATTGCCATGAGACAGCGAAAGAAAGCTTGTGAACAAGACTATAAAGTGTTTATAGCATTTATGCACTGGATTAAATGCATGAAAAGATAAACAGAGACGGATTTTGGAAAGCTTTTCACATGTATGGTGTGGATGGAAGGTTGCTGAATGTTGATAAGAATTAATATGGTAAATGATGAGTTAGGTTAGAACATAACATACTGTCCATATATGTAAGCTGTGTTTCTCCAACATATAGGAAGGCTCATATACTGCCTGGGATAGATTGAAATTGCGTTGTCATTTGTCGCGTTGCTTGGGGCTAAGCAAAACCAACATATATCTGAAATATGTCATCATATGTGTCCGGAGTGAAACATATTCTCCCGGAATGGATATACCTGGTTCTTCGTACAATTAGAGTGCATTAGTTTTTATCAAGCCTTGTGTTGATTTCAGTGCTTGGTTCCTACCTAGGAGTCCCTGGTTCGATGCCCGGCTAGACTTTCAGACTACACACACACACACACACACACACACACACACACACACACACACACACACACACACACACACACACACACACACACACACACTGTCATTTATGACAGACGAAAAAAGACTTATTCCAAACAGTTTCGGTGACAGCTGTCGCCCTCTTCAGTGGATCTACAGACCAAGAGTGGTACATACAAATGCTGAGAAGCTGCTTATATGCAGGGTGATGACACGTTTTCCCAACCACACCTGATGTGACCTCACCAGACTCTCCCTCTATTCTGTCCCCGACCTAAGTGAGGGATTACGAGAGGCGGCAAGGACCTTGCCACTAATCCTCTCATCACTGGATCTAATTTATACATTCCTTCACTATGGTTAAAATTATTATATCTCTCTATACATACAGCTTTCACTCTCCTACGTTTCTTATAGTTACTACATTTGTACAATATTTTTTCGTCTGCCAGTGTGGGTTTTTGTATCCTGGAATGAAGCCAATATCCACCCAGTTTCGAAGAAAGGAAGTTCCTTTCCCTGCCATCCAAACTCCCGTACTATGGCCTTTCATCTTTTGTCCCACTGACTTCCTCATATCTGAGTGACGGAAAGATAAAAGTAGATATTATATATTCCAATTCCACTCGATTAATTACGGTGTGCCACAAGGATCAGTCCTGGCCCCAACCCTATTCCTAATCCATATTAATGATCGTTATATTTTATGTCACCCATAAATCAGTTCACTCATTTCAAGATGACTCACCACTTCATAGTTCATTCACACTTAAACACCCATTTACAAAATTTAATATCTCTAATGCACAACTCAGTACAGCAATCTCCATAAATCAAAACTTATGTAAGATCACTGATTGGAGGCAAAATAACATTGTGTCATTTAATGCTTGGAACACCAAATATATACAATTTACGAGTAAACAGATATAACCTGATTCCTATATTACCTCAGTGCTACTAATATTCCTATCTCTATAAGTATTGAAATTCTCGATGTTTCACTTAACAGTGCCCTCAACTGGCCCTATCGTGTTAGATCACTTGCTAAAACCGCTTAAAGGAAACTTGGATTATTATACTAAATTCGTAACTTCTTCACTGATGAGCAGTTACCTACAGTTTACAAGAGTCATGTGCTCTCTCAGCTGGAATATTGCTCACCCGTGTGGAGTGGGTGTGGAGAGGTTGCACTAAACATCACCAAATTCAGAACAAAGGTGTAAGAATTATAAATGATCCCCGTTTTACAAATGAAGTACCTCCCCTACAAGTAAGAAGGAATACTGCCTCCCTGGCATTATTATACATATACTTTTATGGCAAATTCTCGAACTAAGTTTCATCCATTGTGCCACCTCTCCACTCTTTTCCCCGCGCAACTCGTACACGGGCATCTGGTTGCATTCAGAATTGGACTGCATACTGTAAAACTTGTGCCTATCAGAATTCTTTTGTTCCATGAACTGCATCTCTTTGGAACTCTCTCCATCCAAACTTCAACCTACTGCTGTTCAAATATAACTTTTATAGATTTTTTTATGAATGAAGGACGCCTGTAATCTGGTGTATGGACTATTTTTTTATTCATGTATTTTTCCTTCCTCTTATCATCCGTTAAAAAAAAAAAAAAAAAAAAAACAGACAGACAGGCATGGGGTTGAGACTTGGCCTCACTGTATTGGTCTAACCAGGCCTAGTCATCAACGCAAGATTTTTTACATGTTGATTTTGGCCTAGACCTCATCCCTCTAGATTGGTTCTGGCCTCGGCTTCGAGACCATGTAAAATGTGTTAAGACCTCATGATTTTTCAAATGCTAAATCAACGTGATGCCTTGAGTGGCTGATTACACACACACACACACACACACACACACACACACACACACACACACACACACTCACACACACACACACACACACACACACACACACACACACACACACCTGACCTGACAATGACCTTCATTGCCAGTTCTTCCATCCAGGCTTCTCTTCACCACCTTTCATTTTTTTTTTCTAACCTTATCTTAATATATGTAGTTTGTTCACTTTCTTATAGGAGTTGCCAGACACTTGGTACGGAGCTACATTTACTCTTCTTAATGTTTCCATCATCTCTAAAACATAACAGCATATTGATAACCAAGTGTACAATTGTTACAGAACGTTTGGTTCACGTTAAATAAATCCAGTTGAAATGGGGACGTTTTTTCCTGTCAATATATGATTAATGGTCGGATTAGACTGAAATCATTCTAACACTCCTCCACCCCCCACCCCCCATAAATCAGAATGAGGAAGGGAGCCTTTATGCTATGTTAGTAATATGTTTGTTTTATTCGCAGGTTTATGCCTGCGTTTTTTGGCAGGTGCTGTCTAGTATGGGTACTGCTGTATTTTAAATCAACGCTATTTCTTATATAATTATCATCTCCTACTCCTTGGCTTGTACGTCGAGGAAGCATCGTCGACCTTTCTTCCTTTTTTCTACTTTTATTCCCACCTGTCATGTGTTATACCGACCTCACTCTCCTCTCTCCTTTCTATCTTCCTTCTCTCCACTGTGTGTGTGTGTGTGTGTGTGTGTGTGTGTGTGTGTGTGTGTGTGTGTGTGTGTGTGTGTGTGTGTGTGTGTGTGTGTGTGTGTGTATGGCGTCGAACTATGTTCCTCACCAACTTATTTTCAGTGCTTCCATACAAGATTTTCTTTTCTACTTGACACGTAAGCTACATACATTGGATTATATATTTATGCATGTTGTACACACACACACACACACACACACACACACACACACACACACACACAGATGTCGGAAGAGCATATGAATGTAAGATGGATGAGGACAACAGCGTAGAAAAAATGAGAGGAGAGGGAATGTGTAACCACTAAAAGTACACATATGTGTAGATAGGGATTGAGGCAGTGAGAAAGGTATTTGGTGCCGAGAACATGAATGTGTAAGAAGGAATGATGGAGCAATGTCTGACCAGTTACACTACTGTAGCCTATAGGAACAATGTCTGACCAGTTACACTACTGTAGCTTATATGCTTAACAGTATCACTGGCATTGCATTAGTGGTGGTAACAGTGATACAAACATGAGTAATAGGCTGATAAATAAAATCAGTATGTGGGAGTAGTAGATCGGTATGTTTATGGTCACCTGACTTCATACTTTGGTTCCTGACCTGCCTGTTCCCCCACCTCGCCCTCTCTGCCTCTCCTCCCAACATTTTGGTCATTGTTTTGCGTCTTTCCATTTTTACCTGGCTCTTTGCCGTCACCATACTTTTCCTTTACTTACAGTTATCAAACAATCACTGTTTTCGTTTCCGATTTTCCACAGAATTTTCTGCCTAAATTAAGGCCCACTTCCCCGTCGCTGCATGTTCGTCACATCTCCCTAAACTGCCCCACTATCCCGTAGTACCTATCCTTCGTACCAAAGAGCGCCCTTTACCAGCACCCCCTGTGCCCTTTCAACGTCCCCTCCGTGTGGTGGTTTTTAAATTTTATTTGCACCCTGAATAGCAAGTTACGTAAAAAAAATTGATATATATATATATATATATATATATATATATATATATATATATATATATATATATTTATATATATATCTGTCTATATATATATACTCTGTCTCTGTAATATATATATATATATATATATATATATATATATATATATATATATATATATATATATATATATATATATATATATATATATATATATATATATATATATATATATATATATATATTACTGTCCCGTAAAGTTCCAGGTTCAAAACAAAAGAGCTAGGTAAAATTACAAGTTAAAGTTTAATGCTCAAACTAACAACTAAACATTCAGGACTCATACGGATAATGTAATGGCAAAAAACAGGTTAAATATATGGTTAACTGCAATAGCCTCTATTAACACGAAATTAGCATGAGTAAATTTATCTAAGTCAGCCCTGATAAAATGACAATACACTGGATGCTCAGTTAATGCAAGATAAGTTATTACAGATACAAACCATTATTGACAATTGGCTGACATAAAACCTAACATTAATCACAAAAACCTTACTAGGTCTAAGAATCAACACCTTATGTTACACAGTACAAGAAAAAATGCAATATCACTTATACTCAATTTACACAGCTGCTAGATGGCTGGAGACTTCCTGAGCACTCACAATAATAACAACTGTACAGGGGAGGACAGAGATGTGAACAAAATGAGGAGTAGATCTAAGTGGCAATTAATAAGAGACTGAGCTCATTATATAGGGGCCGGCAGAGCTTGATACAACTTGTAAGAAGGACGCGCAAATGAAGCCATAGGGGACAAAGAATTGACACTCCTGCTCTGAACAACAGAAAGAACGACTTACTCTACTATAAGGGAGGAGGGGGGGAGTGAGGTAGAACACGCTCGTGATCAAACATGCAGCATACTGTACGTTAGAATTACACAAAGGATGATGTAATCATAGGCTATGTAACACCTCCCCACAAAGAAAAAGAAATTTACAAAGGAAATTTCTTATTATTCTAAAACAATCTTTCTAGAGTCTAGATAAGCAATCTGCAATAACATTTTCTTTCCCCTTGACATTGTTGTATGTCTAATCAATACTTCTGAAGAAGTAGACTTCATCTTGTCAATCTCTGATTTTTATCTTTAAACTTACTAAGGAATTTCAGTGGGTTATGATCGGTATAAATGACTATGGGGTCAAAACCAGAACACAAATGAAATGAAAAATGCTGTAAACCCAAAATCAAGGCCAAAAGCTCTTTCTCAATAGTTGAGTAGTTCTTTTGAGGTGGAGTGAACTTCTTACTGTAATAAGATACAGGGTGTTCAATACCCTGATCATCCTCTTGCAGCAAAACAGTCCCAGCTCCTGTAACACTTGCATCAACAGCCATCTTAAAAGGCTTAGCAAAATTTGGAGTAGCGAGCACTGGCTGACTTAATAGGATAGCTTTAAGTTTGCTGAGAGAGGATTCACAGTTATCGGTCCAGACAAATTTAACTCCCTTTTTCAGTAGGTCTGTAAGTGGTGATACAAGAATTGAAAAGTTAAGAACAAATCTCCTGTAATAACCTACCATTCCCAAAAATCTTTGTAGCTCTTTCCTACTTTTAGGTCTGGGAAGATCACTTATAACCTGAACCTTAGCTGCTGGTGGTGCAACATGTCCGTCACCAATTACGTACCCAAGGTACTGAACTTTAGCTTGACCAAACTCACACTTTGATAAATTAGCTACAAGATTAGCCTGAACCAAAAGCTCAAGAAATTTACTGACATGGCATAGGTGATCTTTCCAGTTGTCACTGAAGATTAATACATCATCAATATAAACAACACACCCTGCCAAACCCTCTGTTACAACATTCATGAGCTTCTGAAATGTGGCTGGTGCATTCTTCATACCATATGGCATTACAGAACATGCAAAAGTCTATCCTAGTGTTACAAAACATGAGATCTCCCTAGCACGTTCAGTCATAGGTACTTGCCAGTATCCCTTTAACAAATCAAACTTACTTATGTACCTAGCCTTTCCGATCTTGTCTATGCAATCTTCCACGCGAGGGAGAGGGTAAGTGTCTGTTTTGGTTATCTGATTAACACGTCTGTAGTCAATGCAAAGCCGCTGTGACCCACCTGGCTTAGGGACTAGAGTGACAGGAGAACTCCACTCGCTCTGACAGGGCTCAATCATCTTGTGGTCCAACAGGTAGCCAAGCTCCTTCTGGATGAGAAGAACTTTCACTGGGTTCACACGGTAAGGAGGCAGTTTAATTGGCTTTACGTCTCCAACATCGACATCATGCATCAACACGGTGGTTCTTCCTGGAGTGGCACGGAACACTTGCGGGTACTCCTGCAGTAATGCCGAAAACTCCTGCCTTTCCTCGGGAGGTAGATGAGAAAGCTTAGTCTGGAGATCATTCATGATATCAGGATTCTTCCCCAAGTATCACTCAGGCTCATACTGCATGGGAGAGCTTCACTTGCAGACTCGGGTGGAACAGCTACAGTGCAGACTGGATTATTTTCGTCCCGCCTGTGATATAACTTTAGCATGTTGATGTGACAAAGTTGCTTGTTCTTTCTACGATCTGGTGTGGCGATGACATAGTTGACATCACTGAGTTTCTTCTCCACGAAATAAGGACCACTAAACTTGGCTTGAAGAGGTTGCCCATGCACTGGTAGCAGAATCAAAACCTGATCTCCTGGCTGAAAGTGGCGTAACCTGGACTTCTTATCATACCAAGTCTTCATCTTCTCCTGAGCAGCTCCTAAATTCTCTCTCGCCAGCTGTAAAGCAGTGGACAGCCGTTCTTTAAACTTCATCACATACTCCAACAGGTTGACGTGATCTTCCTCCGAGAGCCAGCATTCCTTGAGTAGCTTAAGGGGTCCTCTTACTTCATGGCCAAACAGTAGTTCAAAAGGTGAGAAGCCCAGTGATTCATTTGGAGATTCTCTTGCGGCAAATACAACGAATGGAAGACCTTTATCCCAGTCTTTCTGATGTTCCAAACAGTATTTCTTGAGCATCGATTTGAGTGTTTGATGATATCTCTCCAACGCTCCTTGGGTCTAGGGATGGTAAGCTGAAGACGTGATCTGGGTGATGCCCAACTCTTTCAGAGACTGCTTGAAAACATTTGACATGAAATTACTTCCCCGGTCGGACTGTACCTCCTTGGGCAGACCAAACTTGGTGAAGAACCCTAGCATTTCCTTAACCACGTTCTTTGCTGAGATATTTCTAAGTGGAATGGCTTCAGGATAACGAGTAGCCATATCAATCAGGGTCAACACATAAGAAAATCCTGAAGAAGTCTTAGGAAGAGGGCCCACAATATCCACCAACACACGGGTGAAAGGCGCCTCAAAAGGAGGAATGGGAACTAGAGGTGCAACCTATTCGGTCTGATTACACTTCCCCACAACTTGACAGGTGTGACAAGACTTACAATACCAGGAAACATCCCTGAAGATACCTGGCCAGTAGAAGTGTTTCAAAATGCGTGCCACAGTCTTCCTCACTCCAAGGTGTCCTGCCAAACTGGAATTATGAGCCACTCTAATGATATCCTGCCTACAAACACGAGGGATGACAACTTGATGTACAACCTCCCATTCACAGTCGGCTGATGCTGTTGGAGGTCTCCACTTCCTCATTAGTACTCCTGACATTATATAATAACAAGTAGAAGTACCAGCTGACTCTTCCTCACTGCAAGCAGAGTTAGCTAGACCTTTCAACTCAGGGTCAGCAACCTGCAACTCAACCACCTCTTGACGAGACAAATCATCAACACTACGGGGTACTGCCTCATATGGTGAGTGGTCCAAATTAGCAAGAAAAGTGTCAGTTAGGATAACATCATCATCATCATTATCCTCTAAGTCACCATTAACTTTAGACTTAGCCCTAGTGACAACACATGCAGGGAACACATCAGGGACATCACAATCCTGGGCCGCAGCCACTGGCTCACTAGACAACTGAGGAGCTGGACGCACTTGACTTCCACCAATATCATTTCCAAGTAAGAAAGTTACACCTGACATTGGGAGTGTCTGAACCAAACCAACCATAACGGAACAATTAACAAAACCAGACTCTAAATTCACTCTGCACAGAGGGACAGAGAAGTAATTATTCCCTACACCTTGTAAGATTACAGTTTCGTCAGAGGAATTAACATTAGAGCCTAGAACACTGGTCAGCTTAAGGGATTGGCAAGCACCTGTATCACGATATATTTTAACTGATTTCCTGTCATTACTGTCAAGAGGACTGACAAAACCTTCAGACAGGAAATTAGCACATGAACTCTTGAGAGTGCCACCCACGTTACTGCTCAAAAGAGGAGCTCCATCATGAGAATTTAATTTACCCCTCAAAGCAGGTTTAGTTAACTCAGTTAAAGAATTCTGGGAACTCTCAAGGGTGGACACTAGACCAATTGACTGAATATTTAAAGACACCTTTTTGTTCACATCACGCTGTCTCCTGAAACATTTCTCCGTAGTATGACCAAGCTTACTTCAATAAGTACATTTACTTTTCTGAAATCTAGAGGTGGAGCTGTTATTTACTTCCTGAGAAACATCATCTTTATTCTCTTTCCTGTTACCTGTACTCTGAGTAGAGGCAACGTACTTACTCTCAGCTTTCCCTTTTTCTTTAGAATATCTCTTGTGAGTGAGGACATATTCATCAGCTAAAACTGCAGCATCAGACAAATTATCTATTCTTTTCTCATCAAGATATAGGCTTACATCTTTATTAATACACCTTTTGAAGTCCTCCAGCAAAACCATCTGCTTAAATTTGTCAAAATCAGAATCCACATTCTTAGAATTTAACCACTGCTCTAACAGATCTTCTTTGATTTTTGCATACTCAACATGGGATTACTTATCTTGTTTATAAGTTGTCCTAAATTTTACTCTATAGGCTTCAGGAATAAGCTCATAGGCCTTAAAAATCAAGCTCTTAACTCCATCATAATTATCAGATTGATCCTGAGGCAAAGATGCATAAGTTACTTGAGCTTTACCGGTGCGAACAGTTTGAAGGAGTACTGGCCAATACTTTTTGGGCCCATTAAAACCTGTAGCTACCCTCTCAAACAACTGAAAATACTTTGTTAAATCAGATTCATTAAATGGAGGGACATCTTTTTAGCCACATCAAAATCATCAGAGCTAGATGATCCAGTTCCACCTTCTTTCATGCGATACTCATGGTCTGCCTGAATCCTAGCAAGTTAAACTTGTGCCTGAAACTCAGCCTTCTGAATACGAGCCTGAGACTCCGCCTCCTTAGCCTGAGATTCAGTCTCCTTAGCACGAGCCTGAAACTCAGCTTCCTTAACACGTGCCTCCTGCAGAGCTAGCTGTAACTTAGCTATTTCAATCTGCGTTTGCTCATTTGGAGGAGTTACATTAAACAAGCTTTTATTAATCATGCCAACAATTTGATCTTTAGAATGATGAGAGTGAACTGCAATTCCCAATTGTTGAGCAACAAGCTTAAGTTCATTCTTTGTTCTGTTTTCTACATCACACACTGTTTGCACATTTGACAAAAAATCTTTGGCTTCGTCAAGCGTAGTAATAGTAGACATCATGAATAAATCACAGTCACAAAATATCAAGCAATATCCTTATGATAATATCTTGAATATCCTGATAAGAGGTCGCCAAATTTATGTTACGGAACAGAGAAAGATAATGTACACTTTAAGTGAGAATACTAAAAATCACTACTGTCCCGTAAAGTTCCAGGTTCAAAACAAAAGAGTTAGGTAAAATTACAAGTTAAAGTTTAATGCTCAAACTAACAACTAAACATTCAGGACTCATAAGGATAATGTAATGGCAAAAAACAGGTTAAATATATGGTTAACTGCAATAGCCTCTATTAACACGAAATTAGCAAGAGTAAATTTATCTAAGTCAGCCCTGATAAAATGAAAATACACTGGATAATGCTCAGTTAATGCAAGATAAGTTATTACAGATACAAACCATTATTAACAATTGGCTGACATAAAACCTTTCATTAATCACAAAAACCTAACCAGGTCTAAGAATCAACACCTTATGCTACACAGCACAAGAAAAAATGCAATATCACTTATACTGAAATTACGCAGCTGCTAGATGGCTGGAGACTTCCTGAGCACTCACAATAATAACAACTGTACAGGGGAGGACAGAGATGTGAACAAAATGAGGAGTAGATCTAAGTGGCAATTAATGTAGAGACTGGGCTTGTTATATAGGGGCCGGCAGAGCTTGATACAACTTGTAAGAAGGATGCGCAAATGAAGCCATAGGGGACAAAGAGTTGACACTCCTGCTCTGAACAACAGAAAGAACGACTTACTCTACTATAAGGGAGGAGGGGAGGAGTGAGGTAGAACACGCTCGTGATCAAACATGCAGCATACTGTACGTTAGAATTACACAAAGGATGATGAAATCATAGGCTATGTAACAATATATATATATATATATATATATATATATATATATATATATATATATATATATATATATGCCAGACGCCTTAATCCCGTAAGATATTGCCACAAACAAATCACTTCCATGTCGTCCAGTCCCTCGCCTTTTCATTGCCCTGCTCCCAGCTCACACCCGCCTCTCTCATATACCTCTCCACTCCTTCCCTCCATCTCATCCTTGGCCTCCCCTCCCTCTACCCCCTCCACCTCACTCACATACACTCTCCTTGTCAGTCTCTCACTCTCCATCCTCTCCTCATGGCCAAGCACCTCAGTGTATTTCTCCTGACGCTTCCTATACGCATCCACACAACAACGCTCCTTCACTTCCTAATTTGTCAGTCTCTCCATGTGATTCCACATGCTCCTCTCAAATAACTCATATCCACTGCTCTCACTGTTGACTTGTGTCCCTCCAACAAGGTACAAGCTTTGCTTCCTTACTTGAGAGTTGGTATCACAATACTGTCATGTAATAGCTTTTTCACTTCCATGCTCACTTCCCTTGTTTCTTATCACTGCTTTCAAGGAATCACAACTTTTCTTCCCTGTTGCACCATTTGAAGCACTTCACCCTCTAAATTTCCATCCTTACTCATCACACTACCCAGGTACTTAAACGCACTCACATTTTCCATTTCCTCCTCATCCAACCTCACTGTACATTCAATGACTTCATTTCTCTCGAAGACCATAACTCTACTCTTCCCTACATTCACCTTTAAATTCCGTTTCTTACAGTCTTCCAAACTCATTCACCAAGACTTGCAGCTCCCCTTCGTCTTCACTTAACAACACAGTATCATCTGCAAACAACAGTACAGGTAGTTTCCAAACACTGCCCTGTCTTACTAGGGCCGCTTCAAAATTCATTGCTCTACCTTCTATCTCTTTTATAACCGCATCCACATACAGATTCAACAACCACTGCCCTAACTTGTATCTCTTTTATAACCCCATCCATATACAGACTGAACAACCATGGAGACAAAACACATCCCTGTTTCAATGCAAACTTCAAATAGAAAAATTAACTCAGTTCACTATCCACACACACTGCAGCCTTAGCACGCTCATACATACTCTTCACAGCCTTCAACAACTTCCTATCTTCTCCATATATTCATAATACTTTCCTCAATCCTTGTCTATCCACCCTGTCATATGCTTTCTCCAAATCGATGAAGGCCACATACAACTTTTTTCCCTTCTCTAGAAACTTTTCAACTGAAGATCTAAGAATGAAATTCTGATGTACACAACTTCTTCCCTTCCTAAAACCTCCCTGTTCCTCTCCACCTAATTCCTCTGTTATATCCCTAACTCTGTCAATAAGTATCCACCCATATACTTTCCGTATTACACAAAGAAGACAAATGCCCCCAAAATTACCACACACTTCTTTTTCCCCTTTTCCTTTATACAAAGGAATATGCCAATCCTCCGGGACTTTACCTTCCTCCCACGCTACTCTGCACATTTTCCACATCCATTCTATTACTATCTCTCCCCCATGCTTCAGCATTTCATCACACACTTCATCAATTCCTGGGGCTTCCCCCATTTTAACTTTCTTCATTGCCTCGACAACTTCCCTCCTACTGATTTCTTCCTTTCTTCTCACATCCTTCCTTCTCCCAGCCATTTCCCAGCCACTTATACTTGCATTACTTTCATTCTCTATGTTCAACAATTCCTTGAAGTGTTCTTTCCATCTGCTCACTTGTTGTACCTTCTCCACTAGTAATCTACCATTTTGATCTGTCACTCCCCAGCTAACTTCTTTGCCACCCTGTCTAGCCTTCTTCCAGAACATTTTCTTACATTTCCTCCACTTTACACTCGAGTTCCTTCCAAATTCCCCATCCACTCTCTTCTTACTCTCTCTCTTACTAATCTTTTCACCTCTCTTTTCCTCTCTACATATAACTCTCTCTTCCATCTCTCAACTTCTTCCACACCTCTGTTTCTCATCCACTCACCATATGCTTTCTTCTTTTATGCCACAGCCTCGCTCACCTTTTCATTCCACCATGCTGTTCCCTGCACCCCAGTTTGTCTTCTCTTCACCCCACACACCACCTCATATGCTGCACGGATTTCTTCTGTGAATATCTTGCACACATCTTCCACGTCCCCCATCTGCTCCAATCTACCATATATTTACCCAATTGCTCCTCCACTTCCCTCTTATACTCTGCCTTTTTTTCCATCCCTTTGTAACTTTTCCACTCTCCTTGTATGTACTACTTCCTCCTGTCCTTCCCTACTTCTATTTCTGCATTTTATTTGGACTTTAATTCTGACCACCACCAAGTGGTGGTCCGAAAGTCCATACCTCTAACCTCTACATACTCTTGCATCCATTACACACCATCTCATCCTTCCACCCACACACACATGATCAATCACTGCCTTTTGTTCATGCAGTTCACCACCCATCTTTCTCATCACTCGTCATGTATACATGTGGATCACTTTGTGCCTGAATAGGATATAAGCTATCATCAACCCCCTCCCAGCACAAATGTCCACTAAAGCACTGCAATTCTCATCTATCTCTGCAGGAACTCCCCACTCACCAGCTACTCCATCAACCTTCCCATTACCTACTTTTCCATTCATATCTCCAATCAAAAACACTCTCTCATTCCATTTAAACTTTTCCATCCATGCTTCCACATTTTTCCAGAACTCTTCTCTCACTCTGCTTGTACGATCTTGTGTTGGCGCATACACACACACAATTGCCCACATTTGCAGCCCAACTTTCAATTTTACCCACACACTCCTCGAGCCAAATGATTCATAGTGTCTTCTTCCATCTTTTACTCACAACAATACACACTCCTTCTTTTGCCTTATTCTCACCTACTCCTCCACATATACCCCATCCATACTCCCACTCTTACACTCTCACCTCCTCATTCAGTTTCCTTTAACCCACATACATCCACTTTTGCACCCTCAAGCACCTAAACAATCTCTCTTTCTTTCACCTCATCATTTGCACCCCTTACATTCCAAGTCACCATCCGTATCGTGTCCTTTGTTCTGTCCCTAGTCATCACCTTTTGGTCAGTCCTGGTCCAACCAAATCGATGGAAAAATGAACTAATTCATTCTCAAAGAGCAATTAAGAGGTCAATGTTGAGAATGTCTTTAACCCGCTGCGTGCAGGCTATTTATAGCCCTCTGGGTCACCCCAGTGCTGGCCATTTTTTTACCTTTTTTTGGGGGGCCTAATATAATAAATTTTTGTTCTGGAAACAACGAATTTCGCCATTAAAATGCTCACCGAGGCTTGGAAA
>NC_137023.1:23002349-23164391 GCF_032717465.1 Coenobita brevimanus | reverse complement strand
CACTCTTAGCTAAATAAAATTGTCTGGCATTACCTTCAACAGGAAACTAGAGTCTTAATGAATATGAGAGAAGTGACAGTTTTTAACACTCAAGCATTTATGACGCATCCGCAGCCAGATACAATGGTCTGGGGTTACTCTGGAATAACATAAGAAAGAAGAGGCGGCCTTAAGCGTGTTAATGGCTGTCACACTACTGAAAGTGTTATAATGAGACCGTGACGGTGTAAGCAAAATCCAGTTGACTTTCTTCGAATACCAGCCATAAATCAACCAATGACGATAAAGTTTTCTTGCAGGTGCAACACAGTTTTCTTTATATATTACAGTAACCATTCATTATACCAGCCTATTCATATCTAAAACAAAAAACAAAAAATAATCTAGACTGTAAATTCTGCTGTTCATTGTCGTCGTATAAAGGAAGACTTGGTCATTGTAGAAACTGTCTGCATTAATGGCCGTGTCGTTAGCCGGACATGAAAACTGGAGTTGTCTTGACTATGAGAATGTTAATGATGCCACTGTTAACGCTCCCAGGCTCCTAACAGTCACTGGCATCGAAATAAAAATCCCTTGACGTTACCTGGAATGCGAGTACTAAAAAAGGCGAGACCACAAAAAAGGTTAACGATCCCATTTTCTTTTTCAAACTATGTATTAAAAAAAATAATGGATAGTCCTGAGGAAAATTTTTGAAAGATTTAAAAAATTTCGGTCTGACTGTCTCGCAACACAATATTGAATTTGATGTCACTTTTATTTTTAGTTTTCTTTATGGAACACCTTGTAATAGAGGATGATGCAAGCCTACATCCCACGACATAGAGCACAGTCAGCAGTGGGGCACAGTCAGATAAAAGTTTACCATACATTGCATCCCATCTACGTCCCCCTTCTGATTAATACTCCTAAGCTGCAGGAGGCTTGGCATGTCCCAAATGTGAAGCAGAAGCAGTGTGATGGTGGACGAACTTTTGTCCCGGACTGCACACTACATTATCTCATTATATCCTAATTTGCTGCTGAACCACTTCAGTCCAAAGACTTCTTTCATACTTTCATCATGTTCTTTCCAGATGACTTTATTGGACCACCGTCATTGTGACTACAAAACCTAAGTGACTTGATGATTCAGGTAGGGCATGCTTCAGTGCAGTAAGAGATATCAAAGCTCTGTGTTAAACTGAACGCACAGAAAGAGATATGATCATAAAATCGAGGTCTCTGTCAAGGGTAACTTTGGCTTATACTGCAGTGTGATATAACTCATAATTCAGTCGTTTAACACAAATAGCTCTTCCTAGTTTGGCTAAAGTGCCAGAGTTATCCAAAACGTGATGAAAAAATGACAGGCCTGTGCTGCTGAAATTCCTGATACTCATATGTACAATTGTTGTTGTAAAAAGGAATGAATTAATGTTGAACGTGAATTATCTTTCTGCAACATTGAAGGATGGTCGCATAATACACACATAACAAATGACAGTAGTACACATAACAGGTTTCGAATGTTCATAACACGAGTATCTGTAGCCTAAACACAATGCCCGTCATTGAATATGGCAGCCAGTATGAGGCCTGTCATTATTACTCTGCTTTGCCTTTAGCACACAATTAATAGCTGCAAACAAACCCATTGAATATCGAATATTTTACATTCTGTTAGAGGGATGAAAATGATATTCTACGGCGCTGACACTAGACACGTGTCTTTGAATGATGCTGAGGTCAGTTTGCCTTGTATGTTTACAAATGGTGCTTTTTTGATGCGGACAGGGGTTGCGAGGGTGATGAAGCAACTAAGCTCTAGGTCTCATCGTCTTCGTTTTCGTCCTTACTACTGTGCTATTTTTGCGGCTCGATAACCTCTTTAATATGTTGATGTTTCTCAATTTATTCTTCTTAATATCAGATGAATAGAGTCAAGCTGGAGGGAGTATTCAAGCTGGAGAAATGGGATACTGTATAAGCTTCATTAATCCTTTCACTTCAAGAGGTCCGTACAAATCACAGCAAAATCGTCTGGTGGCAGGAATAATGAACTTAAAGAATGGCGTCAGCATAATATGAAGTATATTCCTTCTGCTGTCAAACCGATTTATTCACATCAAGACAGGCTTTTCGAACTTGAAGGGTCAAGTATATGGATTTCAATAACTCCTTCACTAAATGAGATATCCCATATGCTAAAAATGTGCGTCTAGTGGTGGCCTGCTTTATATGAAAAACGCAACAGGGGAGTGAAAGGGTTAAAGGGATTAAAGGTGTGGACGCTGTGTGTGGCCACGTCCCATTGTGTCGATGCCCGGGCCTTATTTGAACCACGTGGAATATTTTGCACACATTATATAAACTTTCTCTTGACGAAATTAATGTGTACTTTTATGACAAAATTAAATACAGTGACATCGCGCGCACACACACACACACACACACACACACACACACACACACACACACATCACGTGCACTTTTTACACTCCCACATATATCCACAAACCCGGAAAATGTGACCCCGTAAGTATACATTCGGAAACAAACTTCCAATGACCCGGAGACGTATTTATAAACTGCCTTAGGCCTTAGGTTGCGAGTATCATTGAGAGTATACAAGTTTTCCTTCATTCAAACATTACCAAATGCTTCACAGTCAAATCAAAGTGAATTTGTAAGTGAAAAATATGAAAAAACAACACGATCTATAATAACCCTGAACTTAAATAGAAACTTTTAAATGCTATAGATTAGCTAGGTCCTTTATAAATACTTCTCCCAGGCTTGCAGACATATACTCCTGCACACCCACACAAACACGCCGCACCACACAGACGGATCCAACATTTCATACTATTAACAGGAAGCGCAGCTGACACAAAACTCATGCATGGAATAGTGGTGAGGCGGAGAAACAGATGCCACGTTATACTCCCGCTCCCAGCACCACAGGCATTTTATATTACATGTGTGACCTCCAGACGTAGACACGACATCACTTTTCTCTCAACTACTAAGCTATCTGATATTACATGTGTGATATTTAAACATTAAGTGAAGTACCATTTCTTCTCAACTACCCACACGATTTGATATTTTGTATGTGGCAATAAAAGAAAGTTTGAAATATTACTTGTATTTCTTCCTCTAACTTCTAGTGTTAAATCTAAGTTCCAGTTCTTCTGCCTGATATAACTATGTACTTATTACTTGACACAAACAGTATAGTTACGTAACATACAACTGTAAAACCAAGAGTTTTCACTGACGCCCCTACATATTTGGACTCTTTTCTCTCACTTTCCCTTCATATAGTGCATCGATTGACACACAGTATTTACATTACCATAACTTTAATTGTAAAACTGAAGCTCTTTATTCCTATGGAAGTCCTACATTACACAATAAAAGCCGCACGATATTACTATTCTAAGGGAAATACTAACTGTCCACAGGTAAAAAACCATCTTGATTAACCTTTCAGCTGTCACGGACACATGGAGTTATATAATTCAGGCTGCAATCAGATACTGTATTTTTAAGCTATTGAAAATTCCACTGGTCAAAGCATTAACTTCATTTTACCACCAGAAACTCACGCATTTATTCAACCCCGGTTATTAGTGTGAAGCAGAGGGAATGTGGTGTGTTGCAGTGAAAAAGGTCGTTACTGAGTAGGGGCAGAAAAGTCTAAAGGTTGCATAATTATCAAGGCCAAACTTTGCAGGATGCAGCGTCAGGCAAGAGATACACTGACAGACCGACAGACAGATAAAAAGGAGGAAATAGTATGATGACGCTTATGACGCATATACAGTACCTGCTGAAGATAAATTTTTCAGAGTAATCGCAAAAGCACAGACTTACATAAGGCCAGAGAGATTATGATGATGATGATGATGAGTCTGAACATGGAAGTTTGCAGAGTAATCCCAAAAGTACAGAGCTTCATAAATCCGCAAAAATGATGATGATTACTAAACAAATGAGTACTCAGATTACTACCAGAAGCAAAGAGCTACACAGGGCTGATGACAAAGTGGTACAGCGCGGTGGACACAGCGAGACAGGTACGGAGGCGAGGCACTCCATATTTGAAGGGTGGGCGCAGGAGATGGAGAGGGCCGGGGGTAATGTATTGATCGCCGAGGCTGGGTTTCACCAAGTGTGTGCTAAGTTCTCCCACCCAGATGCTCTCTTACGCCCGTAATTTTAACGTCATCAGACTCAGAAGTCATTATCGTTTACTTCTACCTTCTATAGACGGTATAACTAAGGCTGTGGCGAAGCTTTTCAAACTTAGAGAGGAAAGTAACAGCCATGTTTTTTAACACTGGAGTGCGAGAGAGAAGGCAAGCCCCTGATTATATAATAATTTTCGGCAGCATTTGACGAACACAGTATGTGTTTGGTTTCCCGGTATCGTACTTGGCTGCATTCTGTGATGTGGGATGAAGGGTAATCAGTTCTAATATCATGAGCATTTAAAAAATACATCATATTTTTTTTTGTCATCATGACCTTTGGTTTAATGATACAAACCATGGGTCTTTATTAATTCCTCCGCCATTAGAGGCCTCTCTAAAACTTAAGAAAAATTGTCTGGTGTCAGCAAGAACAACAAGAAAATACTGGTACGTCCTGGGGCTGAGAGGGTTATCACCATCAGCCCAAGAACGTGGGCAATTGTTTTATTCTTGTTACTTCCAAGCATTTATATTTATCGTCGGGAATCTGCCTGTTATAGCAGAGATAAATGGAGGCTGAGACTATCTCAAGCCTGTAGCTGGAAGACTCTCCCATAAGTAAAATAAAATTGTTTAGAGATAACATGAACAAGAAAAAAAAAAAACATTATCGGAGTGAACGGGTTAACGCTTTCAGAATAATTACGTCTTCTGTAGCTACGTCATTCGTATTAACTGTATCTATCTTAGCTGAGTGGTGTGCTGTATACTCCAATCATGTAAGCACGCAGGTAAGAATGTGACATCTTCTGCACCTTATTCTATTTACCGTCAGACAAGTGTATTCTGTTTACGAGAGACGTCGGTAGCGAAAAGGTGAGAAAGGACCATATTCTCGTCGGTTAAGGAGGCACCCTAGCACCTCTTCTTCAGAGATTTATTTTTCTAATCCGGCCGGTTAATATAATGATATATCTTAGTTATACTGAATATGGCGATATTGGAATTATTTAAGCAACACAGGATAGCATAGTAACACAAAATAAGCAAAATAAATCGCTTAGTATGAGATGTATAGAGTTTCCTTAACCGACGAGAATGGTGTCCAAAGTCTCCATCCCTTACAGCACGATGCCATCACCAGACGCCTTGGTTCACTTGGGATTAAACTTTTTGGTGTAAGTAGTAGATACAGCCTTGATTAACCCCTTCATCACCTAGTGAGTCTTCCTCACCTAAATATAATCCATCTGAAACCACCAAGGGGGAAAAATACAATATACCAACTGAGTGAGGAGTTTAGAGAAGATGTAAGGGATAACTATCTCTTCGAAAGGTCCTTCGTGAGTTATCCATCCCTATTCAGTCCAATGAGGCATGTTGAGTTTTATTCTTGCTACCATCAAATGTTTTTATTGGGCTTAGTGAGAGAAATTAAGCTGTCAAGGAGTTAATGGAGACGGTTTCTGACCCCGTCACTGGTCCAAAGTTTGAAAAGCCGACTAAAGGAAGATAGAATATACTAAAGAATACGTTATCGTATTGAAAGGGATTAAGTATTAGAAGGTTTGTAGAATTAACCGTTTCAGTCTCGTAACGTGTTTTCATGGACACCAAATTCAACCTTTTCGCTACAAGACATTATTCATGTACGTTCTGATTTCATGGATGGCAAAAAAAAAGGGGGCGGGGAATATATCGGTATTGTAGTCAGGATATATCGGTATTGTAGTCAGGATTCACTCTCATCTTAAATGTCGAGACCAACTGCCTAGCCCCGGGCTCCTACGCTTCTCATGGGCCAATGTAGGATTGGATGATGGATGGATGGATGGATGTAGTCAGGATGTACGCCACTGCACTCCGTATGATGTGATTTACATTTTTATCTTCCTACCTTCAGACGATTGTGTTCATCTCTGGAATGACAAAACTGGAGGTGTTATGTGTACAATTCACAGTTCACTAAATCCTTCAGTACCGGAGGTTGGTCCTTAATTATACAACACCGAATAGTCGAAACAAGAATTAAAAAAAAAATAAAAAAAAAAAATACCGATTTGCAGAAGTCAACATATGCGCTTCGAATGGTCACCCCAAAGCTTCACAATATATTTTAATTCTACCAGTAACAAATTTTATATAGTTTGTTCCTACTATAGTGTTATTGAGGAGTGTTCCTACCAGAGGTGTTCCCTAAACTGAGAAAAAACTGTCAACCAGTAGCAATAATGTCAAGTTATTGGCGTCCACATAAAGTTTGGTAAGTGTTATAGCGAAAAAGCTTCCTAATGTTTTTAAGGTTTTACGCGTTGTGCATACAGTACGTCTTTTTTTTTTTTTTTTTTTTTTTTTACAGTAACAGTATCAAAGATATCTAATATTGGTGTTTAAACCGGAGTCTTTTTTTTTTTTTTTTTTTTTTCAGTAATATGGTGGCGAATTCTGAGACCTCACACGAGATTTTTCGACGATGGTCACAGTAAATTTTCACCCTCTTTGTTAGTGCTGCATCCTGCACGACAACATAGTCACACACACACATAGACACCCACACCCACACTGTATATATATATATATATATATATATATATATATATATATATATATATATATATATATATATATATATATAATCACCATGTTGCAATTTATGTTTTTCGTTCAGTGTGGCCTTGTGGTTAATAACATACGAGGAGAATGTGACTAGTTCATGGCGACATGTGGGAAAATTGGGTGGGTGGGTCAGCTCTGCGTAGTGCAAATGATAAAAATATAAAGTATTTCATGATTTCTTTCCCAGCTCCTGTATCTGTGTACGACCATCATGGTTTAGATGTTTTGTTACGAAAATTGAAAAATAAAAAAAAAAGCTCTGTTCTCATTGGGGGTAGGATTGTTTAAACGTTACTCCCACAGTAATCCCGCCAGGCTCACATGATTCCTCCTAAAATAGGTGTGTACGAGCTTTAAATTCGGTGGGAGGAAAAATTCCTTTGGAATCGCCTTAACTCTCTTCTATAGGGTGCATTTGAGTTTTCATTTTCTTTTTATTCAGCCCTACACTAGGACAAGTGGTTAATCGACAGAGACCCTAGCAGTCAAAGAGAATTAACATTACTACCTACTGTATTTCAATCTCTATTATTGTTATGTACACCGAAGAATTTAACGTGAAAAAATTCTATTGTCAAGAGAAATCCTGACAGTCATAGAATTAAATCATACTGTACAACGTCTAACTTATATGGAATGAATACATATGTCCGTTTGTGTCGGAATCATTCTCTGTCGCGATATTCAGTCAAGTTAAGTACTGAAATTTTCTGGTATACCTTAACTAACTCTTAGCCTGGCCAGGATTGGGAGATTATCTATTTATAAAAGTCTATATGTTGCAGTATAACACCTCGGTAACGAGTGGAGATCTGAAAATCCCCGGCACTTAGGGTACCATTCTGATTAGCCAAGGAAGAGTCGGAGGGCTTCTTTCGTGATTTATTTTCCCTTAGACGTTGCGTTACTGATTAAGACAGCGTCTGTATTATTTCTGATTAACTTACATGCAGTTCACACTATCACAACGATGACATTATTATTCCTTTGTACTAGAGACTACCTGTTTACTCAGCTTACTAACGGCTTTTCAAATTGAATGGAATACATACAACATTTATAAACCTGTTCGCTATTAGGGGTAACCCTTGGTTGAATAATACCGTTTGGCAGCAGCAAGAATTAAACGAACAAGTGCATAGGGCTCAAGATTTCAGGGCCCTAAAATCGGCCTTCGCTAATGTCGCTGATGTTTACGAGTATGAAGCAGGAACTTCAGGCTTAAAGTCATTAAAGTCTTCGGAACTGAAGAACCACGGCACCGAAAATCGTTAATGAGGGACAGACGAAGAGGACAACCACTGACGCTACCCCATTAAAAATATGTCATAGTAAGGAAGTGGTTAGGATATAATGTTCAGAATAAACCACTAATCATGAGATGCTGCGATGCTTCTCACGGCAACTAGAAATAAAAGTCTTAAAACGTTCGGGGGCACTCAGTCTCACCCTCAGTAAGAATCCACACAGGGAACACAATTCTAGGCCCAGGCGACAGCCGCTCGTGAAGTGTCTCTGAGCAGCGAAAAAAACAGTCCTTAGGGTGCAGTGAACGTCTGATGAGCAGCGGGCGAGTAAGACGGAGGGGAAGTACACGAGGAAACGGGGACAGGCACCACCAAGGACGGCACGGAGAAAGGGTATAAGAGAGAGAGAGAGAGAGAGAGAGAGAGAGAGAGAGAGAGAGAGAGAGAGCTGCAAGGGAGTGCGCTGGAAAAAGGGAACAAAGAGCATGATATCAGGTGCGAGGTACGGGGACGATGAGAGTGGAGAAGAGGCAGAGAGGGAAGGTATGGAAAAAGAGGTGGAGATGAGCGGGAATGTAATGGAATCCAGAGAGAGACGACTGCGGGGATGGCAAGGGCCGTAAAGTGGAGGGACAGATAAATAAGTTTACAATTGGCATGTGTTGGCAACGCACCAGCTAATTAGTACTGAATGGTCTTCTCTTCGTGTGATTTTTTTTTTCTATTCTTACTGCCGTATGTCACTGGATAACATACCAGCCGCAAGTGCCCTGTAACCACGACAAGATTAAGGGTATGTGACCCACCCACGGTCGTTGTTTCACCGCCAGGTTTGTTCGATGCGTCCTCACAGATGACTAAAATGAGCACCGTGTCCTTAGTCTGAATAGCCGAAATGCAGTGGATCCAACAATCCTATCCAAGATCATAACAGGGAATGAAATTGGGTTTATGTACTGTACATATGTAGCGGAGGCCAAAAGACAGAACTGCCAACAGAATTCACTATGGCCATCGAGATTAAAAACAACTCGCCAGGCAAGATCGCAAACAAACACCACTTCTTGATATAAAAGAAATGTTTTTTACATCGAAGTTTTTTAACTGATTCCATCGGGGATTGAGATACAAACAACATGACACGTGGAAGAGCAAGTAACCGTTTCGCCACAACAACGTTCCACTGAAAACAGCAGTATGCAGATCATCAAGAAAGAAATGTTGTAGTTAAGCTTCCATTAAAAACGAGAACTTTGGAACATGTATGTCCGTGTCGGAGGGGAGGACCTTGCAAAGGATACCATTACTGTGTCTAATGTTAAGTAAAACTGAGTGGGCCTACCATTGTCATAAACTTATAGCCATATCTAATGTGTAATATAGATATACATATATACAGATAGATAGATAGATAGATAGATAGATATAGATATATATATATATACCAAAGCTGGTATATATATATATATATATATATATATATATATATATATATATATATATATATATATATATATATATATATACAAAGCTGATAGCCGAGACAGGAGCACACACTCCCAATTTACTCATCCACACACACACACATTTATTCGTAACTTAGCCCCAAGGGGAGATGGGACAGATCCTCCCTGCACCACAACGCTCAAGGGTCAACTGCACAGTGCAATCAGTGACATCTGCAGCAGGGCCCGACAACAGAGGTGGTTTACCCCTGCCACATCATAATGGACCCATCCCCTTACCCACACCCAACCTAATCCACAGATCAGACCTAATGCGGGAGAATATCTCCTCAGGGCCCCGTCACCATTTATTCATTCACAATTTCTCTCCAATCATTCCTATCATGCGCAGCCACTCTTCCTAGCTCAACAGACATCCCTCTTGCGCCTAACACTCTCTTCACACTGTCCATCCATCCTATTTGTGGTCTTCCTCTCGGCCACACACTTCTCACATCCGATATAGTTATCTTTTTCATTCATCTTTCTTCATTCATTCTCTCCACATGCCCAAACCATCACAACATTCTCTGCTCAATTTAATCAGCCATCTCACGCATAACTCCAGTTCTCCTTCTCAGTTCATCATTTCTCACTCAATCCATACGCATCACTCCACAAATACTCCTCAGTCACTTCATCTCCATTACATTCAAACGTTTCCTCTCTGCTACACCCACATTCCATGTTTCAGCCCCAGATAATGCAGTCGGTACCACTACACCCTCATACAGCTTCTCTTTACATCAATTCTAAGCGAACATCTAAACACTTTTAATCTTCCTCCCAGCACCTTTCCTACTTCATTTATTCTAAACTTCATTTCTACATCTATTCTTCCATCCACAGCATCATGTGACCCTATATACTTATAACGATCTGCCTCCTGGAGCAACTCACCATTTAAAACTATATTCATCCTCCTCCAATCTACCAACCTCATACACTTCATCACTTTACTCACATTCTCAATTACTCTTAATTTCATCCTTCACACACCCTTCCAAACTCCTCTGTCAACTGTCCCAGTCTCTCCACCGAATCAGACACCAGTGCAGTATCATCCGCAAACTGCAGCTGATTCAGATTCAATTCTCTACCATCAGCATTCACCAGACTCAAATCTCCACCTGACGCTCTCGCATTCACCTCCCTTACAACGCCATCCATATAAATATTAATCAACCAAGGTGACATCACACATCCGTGCCGCAGCCCCACTCTCACGGGAAACCAATCACTCACAATATTTCCCACTCTTACACACGCTCTATTGTTTGCATAAAAAACTTTTCACTCCTTTTAACAACCTACCATCTTGTCCAACAATCTCAAAACAGTTCACAAATCCCCACTATCAATTCTTTCATACGCTTTCTCCAAATCCATGAACGCCCAAAACACATCCTTACCTTTCGCTAAATACTTTTCACACACCTGTCTCACAGCAGACATCTGATCCACGCATTCCTTCCCTCTCCTAAAGCCACATTGCTCATCAAAAATCACTCCCTCTGTACCCTCTCTAACTCTCTTAAGTAGCATTCTAACTTACAAATTACCTACAACACTCAACAGACTTATACCCCTAAAGCTAGTATATTAATACTTATCACCCTTACCTTAATACAACGGAACCACACAAACACTTGTCCAGTCAGTCGGCACCATACCGCTCACAAAACACACATTCAGCAATCTAACTAACCACTCAACAATAGCCGCTCCACCACCTTTCAGGCATTCCTCAGCACACCCATCCATACGTGCAGCTTTCCCTGCTTTCGTCTCCTTTACTGCCTCCTGCACTTCCTTCATCGTGAACAAAGAATGATTCAGCTCTCCCAACAAATTATATTCCTTGCACCCTTCCATCTGCCACAATCTCAGCCTCCCTTTCCTCCTCTACATTTAGCACTCTTTCAAAATACTCCGTCCATCTCTTCCTTACTGCATCCATCTCAATTAACATCTTTCCGTCCTCTGCTTTTACTCGCTCTTCCTTCCCAGATTCTCCCTTTCGCATCCTTTTCACCTCCTTCCAAAACATTTTCTTATTCTGACAGCTGAACAGTCACACTATCGTGACCATGAAATAGGATACAAAATTTCTCAGTCAATCGCCTACCCCACCTCTCATCTGCTGCCACTTTAGCATCACGCACAGCCCTTCTCGCCCTATTCGTCTTTTCCTTATACCTCTCATATGACACCTCATCCTTCCTCTAAAACCACACTTCATATGCGCGTCTCTTCTCAGCCACAGCCAAACTTCCTCACATTCACTTCCCTTTCTTACACTACAAATCACTCGTCTCACACCACACACCTCTTCCACATGCCCCACCACAGCACTTTTAAACAACTGCTATTCCTCCTCCACACCGCCATTTTTTCCATATCTTTCACTGCCTTACACTCATCTTTCAACTTCTGATACTCTATCATTTTCTCTCTTTTGTCCAACTCACTCACTTTCAAAACCTCCCTGACACACCTAACTCACCTACCTCTCACCCACCTCATACCTACTCTCTACTTTCCCTCCACCAAGCGGTGGTCATACATGCCTCCACCCTTCCCTCTCAGAACTCTCACAACTCGTGTGTGTGTGTGTGTGTGTGTGTGTGTGTGTGTGTATATATATATATATATATATATATATATATATATATATATATATATATATATATATATATATATATATAATATATATATATATATATATATAGATATAATCCATTCCTTTTTTTGCTCATTAGTCTCACAGGGGCCCTTGGTCTTTGATTGACGCTGCTACTGTGAGCAGGGCAATAGGCAAGATGCAGTTGGGGAAGGCGGCAGGTGTGACTGCTGAAATGCTAAAAGCCTCAGGAGGTATATAAGCAGGGTTAGTTACTGATCTGATAAATACAATCATATATGAGTGTGTTGTCCAAGACGACTGACTTAGAAGAGTGATGCTCTGGAAAAAGGTAATGACTGACTTAGAAGAGTGATGGTCTGGAAAGAGGAAATTGTAGAGGCATTATATTTTTGGACCAGATAATGAAGGTAATCTAGAGTTCTGCAAGGCATGATTAAAAAAAGGGTGAATACTGTTGAGATGCAAGTTGAGTCTGTGCCAGGAAAAGGGACACTAATGCCGTATTCATTGTTCGATAGTTGCAGTATATATTTATAGGAAAGAAAAGGGATCTGTGCTTTTTTTGGTCGATTTGGAGAAGGACTTTGGCAGAGTCCTTAGGGAAGTGGGGAAGCAGGCGATGAGAAAGCTTGGAATCAAGAAGTGGCTGATGAGAGTCGTTATGGCTATGTAAAAAGGTGCTCCCACCCAGGTGAGAGTGAATGGAGATTCGATTTTTTTTTTATGCCAGGAAGAAAGAACCAAAGGTAACGAGCCCGCAATAACAGTTCCCTCCAAGAGAAAAACAAAATACAAAAGAGAGCCAAATTCAAGATCTGATCATTACGAGATGCCTGGACACACTGCGTTTGAAAGACTGGAGATCATAGGCAGCAGGAAATACAGACACAGGGAGACAGTTCCAGAGTTGACCTGTTGCATAAATGAAGGACTGCGAGTAACGGTTAACTCTTGCATTAGAGAGCTGGACAGAAAAGGGATGAGAGTTTGCTGCTAGACGGGTGCTACTCGCCCGTTGTAGAAGTGGAGGAATGCATGCAGACAGTTCAGAGGAGCAGTGACCATCGAAGTAGCGACAGAAAAGAGATAAAGATGCAACAGTGCGGTGAAGAGACAGAGGTTGAAAGGAGTCAGTAAGAGGAGGAGAGTTAATGAGTAGAAAAGCCTTTGACTCCACCCTATTGAGAAGAGCTGTATATGGGGAGCCTCCCCACACATAAGAGTTGTACTCCACACAGGGGCGGATAAAACCCCTGTATAGAGTCAACAATTGTGCAGGGGTAAAAAAAGAACGGAGTCGGCTCACCACACCCAATCTCTTGAAAGCAGATTTTACAAGAGATGTAATATGATCTTTCCAAGATAAGTCCCGAGTAAGTGAAACCCCAAGCATGTTCAAGGATAATGCAGGATTATGCTGAATATTATTAAACATTAGTGGGTATACCTGTGGAAGATTTTGTCGGGTTGATGGATGTAAGAACTGAGTTTTTGATGTATTAAAAAGAACCAGATTATTTTTACCCCAGTCAGAGATACGAGCCAAGTCAGACATTAGGAGTGCCATAGCCTCATCCCTTGTTTGTTGAAGTAACTGCTGAGATGGGCATTGCGGGAACCGAATGGAAAGGTGAAGGGTGGAGTCATCAGCATATGAGTGGATATGGTTAGATGTACAGCTCAGAAGGTCATTGATGAATAAAAGGAAGAGAGTTGGTGATAGGACAGAGCCCTGAGGAACACCACTGTTGATAGATCTAGGAGAAGAATGATGGCCGTCTACAACAGCGGCTATAGAACGACCAGAAAGGAAGCTAGCGATGAAGGCACAAATAGAAGGATAGAAACCGTAAGAGAGCAGTTTGGAAATTAAAGATTTATGCCAGACTCGATCGAAAGCTTTTGAGATGTCAAGTGCAATGGCAAAGCTTTCGCCAAAGTCCCAAAAGGATGATGACTAAGCGTCTGAAAGGTAGGTGAGAAGATCGCCAGTGGAGCGTCCCTGACGGAACCCGTACTGATGATCAGAAAGAAGGTTGTAATAGGAAAGATGCCTTAAAATTTTTCTATTGAGAATTGACTCGAAAACTTTTGAAATGCAGGACGTTAAAGCAATTGAATGATAGTTGGAGGGTTGGGAGTGGTCACCCTTCTTTGGGACTGGCTGAATGAGAGCAAACTTCCAGCAAGAAGGAAAGGTACAAGTGGACAGACAAAGGCGAAAGAGTTTGCCTAGGCAGGGTGTAAGCACAGAAGCACAGTTCTCGAGAACAACAGGAGGGAATCCATCAGGCCCATATGCCTTGTTAGTACTGAGGCCAGTGATAGCAGAAAATGCATCAGCTGAAGAAATTTTAATGTCAGCCATGAGGAAGTCAGAAGGGGGAAGTGATGGAGGAACAGCACCAGAATCGTCTAAGGTGGAATTGGAGGAGAAAGTCTGTGCGATGAGATCTGCTTTATCAGTAGAAGAAATAGCTACAGAACCATCAGAGTAGAAAAGAGGAGGGAAGGATGATGAGGTAAAGTTGTTAGAAAGGTTTTTGACAAGGTGCCAGAAGGAGCGGGAAGAATTTGAGTTAGAGAGTTGAGAGCATTTAGTACGGATGAAATTATTCTTAGCAGAGCGAAGAACAGACTTAGCACGATTCCAGGCAGAAACATAAAGATGATGTGATTCAGGGGTGGGTTGGCTCCGGTACCTTTTGTAGGCCCTCTCCTTGTTGCGGACAGCATTAGAACAAGCGTGATTAAACCAAGGGTTTCTTGCATTAGTCAAAGGATATGAGAAAGGAATGTATGCTTCCATGCCCGAGAGAATCTATCTATCTATCTATTGCCAGACGCCTCAATCCCGTTTGGGGTGGCCACAAACAAATCGCCTCCAAGTCGCCCTGTCCCCCGCCATTTCACTCCCCTGCTCCCAACTCACACCCCCCTCTCTCATATACCTCTCCACCCCATCTCTCCATCTCATCCTCGGCCTCCCCCTCCCTCTTTCCCCCTCCACCTCACTCACATACACTCTCTTCGTCAGTCTTTCACCCTCCATCCTCTCCACATGGCCAAACCACCTCAGTGTGTTCCTCATAACGCTTCCTATTACATCCACATCCACACCACAACGCTCCTTTATATCCTCATTCGTCAGCCTGTCTCTCGATGTGACTCCACAGGCTCCTCTTAAATAACTCATTTCCACGGCTCTCACTCTTGACTTGTGTCCTTCCAACAACGTCCAAGCTTCACTTCCGTACGTTAGAGTTGGTATCACAATACTGTCATGTAGTAACTTTTTCACTTCCATGCTCACTTCCCTGTTTCTTATCACTGCTTTCAAAAAACCAGCAACCTTTCTTCCCTGCTGTACCCTTTCAAGCACTTCACCCTCCAAACCTCCATCCTTACTCATCACACTACCCAAGTACTTAAACGTACTCACATTTTCCAATTCCTCACCATCCAACCTCGCTGTACATTCACTGACTTCACCTCTCTCAAAGATCATCACTTTACTCTTCCCTACATTCACCTTTAGATTCCGTTTCTTATACACTCTCTCAAACTCATCCACCCGAGAGAATAACCTCTGTAATGCGCAAGGCACACTCAGGTGGCTCCCGGCCATGGAAGCAATAATTATTCCAGGGAATCAAAGAAGTACTGCCAGAGGGCCTCCCAATCCGCGGCTCCAAAATGCCACAGACGACGTTTCCCAGGAGGGTCCACAGGCCATACCGGAGTGATAGGACAGGTTAAGGTGATAAGGTTGTGATTGGAGGAGCCCAATGGAGAGAAAAGATTAACAGTGTAAGCAGAAGGAGTAGTTGTTAGGGGGAGGTCAACTATGTTGGAGCTCTTTCCAAGGCGGTCTGGGATAGGGTGCTGTACAAGCTGCTCTAGGTCATTAAGGATAGAAAAGATGTAGGCTTGTTCACCAAGTGGATCAGAGAAAGGAAAGGAGAGCCAAAGGTGGTGGTGAACATTGAAATCTCCTAGAATGGAGATTTCAGAGAAAGGAGAAATGGATAGAATGTGTTCCATCATAGAAGTAGGATAGTCAAAGAATTTTTGATAGTAGAATTAGGGGATAAGTAAACAGCACATATATATTTAGTCAGAGAATGACAGGGAAGTCGAAGCCAGAGTGTAGAGAATTTAGAAGAATCGAGTTCAGGAACACGAGAGCAAGATAAGTTGTTGCATATATATACACAACAGCCACCTTTGGCTTTGAAATGAGTATACAGAAAGTAGGAGGATACAGAAAAGGGTTTGCTGTCAGTTGCCACAGACAGCTGAGTCTCAGTTAGAAAAAGAAGGTGAGGTTTAGAGGAGGAGAGGTGGTGCTCAACAGAGCGAAAGTTAGAGGAAAGGCCGCGAATGTTGCAGAAATGAAGAAGAAGAGAGTCAGACAGCAGTTCCAGGCACCTCGAGTCGTCACCGGGAGAGAGGCGGAAGTTGGGGGCATTTATGGTTCCCCCCCCCCCCGGGGGACTCCGAGGCTGGGTGATGAGAAGCCATGATTTTTTTTTTGAATGATGAGTGATGAGTTGTCCGTGAAAGCTGGTTGGCATCAGGAGCCAGTCTTTAGCCACTTATTGTTTATATTGGTACTTGATGCCCTCTCACGGGCATTCAGAAATGGACTTCCGTGGGAGGTGTTGTATGCCGATGATTTGGTGTTGATTGCAGAGAATGAAAGGGAGGCGAATGAAAGATTTAGGAAGTGGAGAGATAGTATGGGCCACAAGGGCTTGAGAGTAAAAGATGATAAAACGAGGGTGATGGTGGTATTGACAAAGAATAGTGGCCATGTACGGTTTTCCATAAAGGAATGAGAAGTAATTTAATCTTGCGCAGTGTCTGCGATAAGCAGTTGCATAAGAGATGTAGTGGTATTAAAGGCAGACTCCAAGATAATGCTGATTTCATGTGTATATGTGTTGGACAAAGCATGTAGAGATTGTCAGGCTGAAAGGACTGATCTTGCTGTTGAGTCTCTTGAGTGTGTAGAGGAGTTTTGTTACTTGAGAGACATGCTATTTGCTGGAGGTGGGGCTATGTGGCTAGAGTGAGGATTGGTTGGAAGAAGTTCAGGGAGCTGTTGCCTCTCCTGACATTGAGAGGGCTCTCCCTCCGTACTAAGGGATCTTTGTATGCGACATGTGTTAGGAGTGTAATGCTGTACGGTAGTGAGACCTGGGCAGTAAAGGAAGAGGATATTCTTAGGCTCAAACGTACAGAAATGAAAATGATTCGGGGGATGCGCAGTGCATCCTTAAATGTGAGGCTTAGTGGGACTAGATTTACGAGGGACGAATTGAGAGGAAGGATGGGACTGGAGTGTATTGGTGTGATGAGGAGGGACAGATTGGGATGGTTTGGGAATGATGAGAGGATGGGGGATGACAACTGTAGGCAGAAAAAAAAGTGTGAACTTTGGGGGTGGGGTTGCAAGAGGCAGACCGAAAAACGCTTAGGACGAGGTCATAAAGTGTGACCTAAGGAATAAGGGGCTGCATAGGGAGGCTGCCAGATATCGAGCAGCAAGGAGAGCAGCCATTTGGTGACGAAGTCCGACGCATGCAAGCCTGTTTGAACCTTTATAAACAAAACAATTTACGACGAGGAGGTCAGCCTTGTTTGCCTCTGAGTGACGGAATACCAGTAATAAACCTCAACCACTCGGGCGTAAAACCTGGTGGACCCCATCCGGTTGCAGCACCTTAACCCAGTAGTTCACAAGGCGTCATTTGGTATAGTAACAACCCAACTCGGTAAATGGCTTCCTTGGTTAAACGAAAAATCTATTTGATATTATACACCGTAAAGTCATCTAAAGGTTGCACTACATACACAGGGAAGGAGAGAGAGAGAGAGAGAGAGAGAGAGAGAGAGAGAGAGAGAGAGAGAGAGAGAGAGAGAGAAAGCGGACAGGAATGAGAGTTGCTTGGTTCACATCCCCATCAGTGTCGCTACATCAGCCTCCTCTCCTTTTTTCACACATTTTACATTGCGTGAGAGCAGGAGAGGAAGGTGACTGACGAAGGGGGAGAGAGAGAGAGAGAGAGAGAGAGAGAGCCAGGGGAAGGAAGTTTAGAAATAGTCCCTATCGTCTGCATGAGGATCAATATTTACTATCCAGTCGTCTAGAATAAAACACGCAATAATCGAATTTACATCGAAGTCCCTAATTATACAGCTGGCTAAAGGGGACATAGGAAAAACTTATTTTGTCTACCAGTCTAACTAGCCCAGAAATCAACCTTGTTTTTTTTCTTTCCAGTTGTAAGGTGAACGTGCTACCCAATACACGCTCCACACACTGGGGGGCAGATGGATAAAAGAGAGCGCAGTAGTTTGAAGCAGAAAGGGAGGGGGAGTGGGAGGACAGGGAGAGGAGAGGTAGGGAAGAAAGAAGGTTGGCGGATGAGGGAGGAAGTGGAGGGGAGCAAATGAGGCGGTGAGGGGAGAGGGAGGAGGGGAAAATGAGAGAGGGTGAGGAGAAAGAGAAGGTAGGAAGAATGATGGAAAAAGGGGGGAGCAGGAGGGAGAGAGGCAGAGGGCATGGAAGGAGGAGGGAGAGAGGCGGAGGGCAGGGAAGGAGAGAAGAAAGGAGGGGAGCAGGATTACATAGGATTACATAGGAAAGCAAACAGCAACAGACCTTATGGTCCTTTCGAGGCTGCTTGTTACAGAGAAAACTGACTACAAGATCTAACTCTACATGCTGAAGGATAAGGAGGATGAGAGAGGCGGAACGAAGGGAAGAGAGAGAGAGAGAGAGAGAGAGGAGAGAGCAGGGGGAGGGGGGAGCTAGAGAGAGCAAGGGGTGGAGGACAAGGAGAGAGGAGGAGTGAGGTGGTGAAAAACAAGGTGAAGGAGGCGTGCGTGCGACTTGTGCTTGGGGTGTATTCATAAAGTTGCCTAAGCATAAGTTGTGTATAAGACAGCTGGTTTATACCTTCATCTTTCATGATCCAAGAAATTCACACTACACCTGCACTAAACGTCAAAATACGACCATACAATATTAATTTCAATAAAAGTTTCCCGGTAAGAATACGTATTAATCCCACATGTGTGTTAGGATACTTCTTGCATCCGTGGCCTGGTGTGGTGTGGCGGAAGGAGTGTGTCGAGGATGACGCCAGAAATGAAAATACTTTTACTTCACACCAGCCGCCGGAATTTCCTGCCTGACTGTGGAGTTTTATTTGTCCTTTTAGTTATAATGAGGTCATTCCCAGTGCTGAATATATTCATTGATTTGTCTCGCAGAAAATGGATTTTCGTTGTCAACCTTTTATATGTTTTTTTCCTCGCCGACACAACAGCTGTTCCCACTCACAGTAAAAAAAAATATTTATATATATAAGGTTTGGCCTACATAATGCACTCATAATTCTAATTATTAATAACTGTAAGTAGGTAAGAAGCTACTGAATTTTAACATTCTAGTTGATTTTGGGTATAATGATGTTTGAAGAGTACTTAAAGTATATATAGGAATATACAGTTTGTATAACCATGTAGTGTACCGTATTAAGTAATGCTTCACAACTTCCCATGTATTATGGCATCATAAAATACTTTCCATCGATACAGACCACAAGCATATCTTAAACGTGTATATATGTGTGTGCAAATATATAATTATATACATATGTGCAAATATATAATTATATACATAGAAAGATAGATAGATAAGTAAATAGACAGAGAGATACATCCACCCATCCATACATACATACATGCAGACAGATAGGTAGGTAGGTAGATAGATACATAGACTGATTGATAGATGATAGATATAGATATGCATAGCGCGTATAATGGGTAGTTAGACAGATGTAGATATACAGATAAACAGATATACATGGAAAGGAATGGGTAGATAGACAGATAAACAGATAGACACAGCATATGTAATGGAGTGGGATGTCGGAGGAGATATACGGTGTTTCAAGGAGGTGGTATGAGACCACCTTCCCCACCAAAGGCTTCACAAGTCGGGGGTCATATGTTTACATCCAAAAATTATTCAGTGCGAACGACTTCGGTTAACCCTTTATATAGGGTGATATTTTTTTTTATTCCTATTCTTGCTTCTTCAGATGGTAAAATTCAGCCCTGGTAATGGTTATTTTAGGCTGTACCTGACCTCTTCAATCAGAAAACGTCTTATGTTATATCAAACGATTTGGAGAGAGATGAAATATAATTAAAAGACCGCCATCGTAATAAATAAATTAATGACAAGGTGATACGGGAAGAATAGGATAAGAATAAGTGATCTTCGTAGAGTGTTTATGTCAGCCATTCGTATCTTAATTGTGTAAAAACTTCACGATCATGTTCTAGGTATATCATTGGCTACACCCTACAGTTATGCTCTGTATTGTTCTATTCATTGTTATGTTGATTTCCATTTCTTTCACATTTACTGCAGCCGATTATATTAAGGTTAGAGAGACTCCGTATTGTATGGATTAGACACAGTCCTCGCCATCCTGTATAGTGCGAGAGATTTTTCATAAACTGAATGAAACTGTCTGATGGTAGCAAAAATAAAGTAAAAAAAAAAAAAAAAAACTCAGTAATGAATACGATTAATCACCAACATACTGACTCTCAAGTTAATTTTACGATGGATACATATGGTATGGCCCAGCACACTTTACAGTATTATTTTACGCTGAAATCCTGTCCCTTAAATCTCTCGGACTTGTAGGACTCAATTTTACCTGGATTACACTGCTACAATAATTCCAACCATGAAAGAGTCATTGGTGACAATATTACCACCCCCAGGTTCCTGTGCTCACTCCCATCTGATTAAAATCGTCTGGCTATAGATGGATTACACTAAAAGCTGAATCGACAATGAAAATACTAAAACCAAATTCCGCCAGTGAATTAGGTTTTTAGTTTGCAGTCGATAAAAGAACTTAAAAAGTTTGCATGTTACGAGAGCTTAAAAATTTGTACTTCGTACATGTTACGGAGGGCTTAGGATTATGTGCATGTTTCGGAGGACCGTGTAGGTTTGGGAGAACTTAAAATTTTGTGCTGTTACGATGGACTTACGATCGTATGCTACAATACAGTTAACGGTTTACCAATTTTTTTACTTAATCTGTTAGTATGTATGATTCTCGCAGACAAACCAAGACATGGAAGTTCGACCGTGGATAACCTAAACTTCATCCGTGATAGAGGCAACAACAAACTCTATTTGCCCATGGCTTACACTCAAGCTCCAATAGCTCACTCTAAATTCAATAAGATTGCCTGACTTCAGCTGGATTACTATTCTAGACTTGCCCCTGTCAATGGGGGTTGAATGCTGACAGTTTCTATGCGTACCCTTAGTTGAATATAACTGCCTTAGATTAAATGCAAAAGTTGTAGAGAAGACGCGGCTGTGAGAATATATATATATATATATATATATATATATATATATATATATATATATATATATATATATATATATATAAAACCAGAGAAACCGTGAGTGACAACCAGTTTGCGAACAGCGGCCACATTTCGGATATTGGACTGTACATTAGGTGGCGACCGATGCTTGGTAGTACCTCCTCCTTAACGATGTATTTTGTGTAATACATTTTAACGTTCTGTTGTATACCATATATATTGCTTTGATATCGACATACCGCAGTTTGCAACAATAAAAACATAAGAAAGGATACTGAACTGTAATGCAGATAATAAATCCTAAGATGAGGTGATATGAAATCTCCAAGGCATTAGAGTACAACCCACAAGGAAAATTCTCGTTGACATAGCACCTCATCCTTAGTGATATACTTAGTATACAGATGCCATTCCTTTTTATTCCCGAACATGTCGTCCTTTTGATTACTGATCAGTAATATACATGAGGACTGGTAACTCTCACTCTCACATGACTCACTTCTTGCTTAATAAAAATCGTCTGGTATTTGCTGGATTAGAACACTTGACTTGTCCTGGCCATAACAAGGCTAACTGTGACCATATTAAATCTTAGACTTCGATGACTTACTAAAATGAAGTAATGCATCTGTCGTTAGCTAAAATACACTACTACAGTTGTTCGTATCATAGGAGGGTTAACATGTAACGAGCAGAGTAAGTTGAAAGTAGGAGGCGTTAGGGAATTACTTCAAGAATTCACCCCATGGGCGCTTAACCCCTTCATTCCGATGACGTAATGTAATTCTTGCTACCTTCAGACGGCCTCACTTAACTAAGGGTATTTTTCGAGGTAGGGGCTTTAGAATTTACTTTCCTTAATTCCTACAGGACAAAAATCTCTACTAGCTAATATAACTCGCTAGAGGTAGCACGAATTAAAAAAAAAAATGGAGGATTGAGACACACTAAGTCGGGATGCTGCGTAAACCCACAGTTATTTGTTTTTTGTTAAAACCCTTCACTACGATGAAATCTTTCATACTTTACCATTCCAACCGTTAGATAATTTTATTGAGCTTAGGAGAGGAGCTGATATTTCCTTTAATTACTCCTTCAGAAAATGTTGAATACAGTATTCCAGAGGAAATGAATACATTACTAAAACCAGGTTACTTTGACATTCTAATTTGTGATTTTATGTAAGCGTGTGCTGCAAATCGACACAATATATGCATGGTCTTTGAATTAATGTGTTAGTCTGGCTGGACTTAGTGGGGTGGACGAAGGCCAGAGGGCGAAATTGGCTGGGATGTGATGAGTGGCAGGCCATGACAGTGGGAAGTACCGTGTATCTGTAACTACTGCAACCACTAAATAAAAAAAAATGAAAAACTGGGCAGAAATGATTGGGTCGGGGGTTGGCGGATGAGATAAGTGATGACAATTGGTTGAGCAGATTGGAATGAGTTTACCCTTTAGTGATGGGGGTTGTGTGAGGGACAACGTTGTGGAATGATGTGAGTTACAAATTTATTTCAGACGTTTGTTGTGGAAATGAGGAGGGATTGCCAACGGGACGGGATGAACGGATAGGAGTGGATGGGAGGAGCTGTGATGGAGATGCATGATTAGCACGAAGATGAACATTCTAGGTCAGACAGTAACGGTAAACTAAACTACCTACTTCAGTGAAAAAACAAAAAACATCATCCACTCACAAAAAGCACCTCTTTGGGACACAGTTCCTTGGTTAAGCTACTGTGGTCCAGAACACTGACCTCCTTCAGGGCGATAGTGTCATTATTTTCCTGCCACTACCAGGATATTTATTCGGTTTACGAAAGACTGTCGTAATGAGTGTGCTTATTAAAATTATATTTATCCCTTAGGCTCAGAAACTAAAGCTGAATGAAACAACCTGGGAATAAAATGCATAAAATATTCTCGTCCTAGTATGGAAGAAGTTTAGGACAATGATTATTAACCAGCCTTGATGACATGATATTATGACCTCCTGCGTGACCGACACAGGAGTCATGACCTTCACCCAGACTGGCGCACTAAACCACCACACCAGCACGCATCAATGCATCAGTGTTTCGGCTTATAGCCCTGGGGGAGAGAGAGACCCCTTAATCCCTGAAGGCCGTAGGTCAAGGGTCACCTCTGTGTCATGAATGGAATGCCAGTCCCTACTGTATGTTAGATATATTTTCTTGTATTGTTTTATTTTATTTATAAGAAAAGATTTTGTGCTTAAGAAAACATTAATAACTAGAGTAAGAAAAAAGATCTTTATTGGGTTATACGATTGGTTTGATGATGCAAACGATATTTTTCAGACGTATACATTTCGTCTGACTGGTATTCTTGCTGCACTCCTGCTTGAGCCATCCATCATTCTCTATCCTATCCCATCCCAAGGTGTGAAACTTAAACTACAACCACTTTATACTTTATGTGGAGAAGAATGGACGCACTCACTGCTAAACAGAGGACATGGGAGGGGGCAAGTGTTAGAGCTAGCTGCATATGTGCGTGAAGGGATGAAGATGATGGACTGGATATAGTGCAGAACAGAGTGGTGGTGGTTGGGGCTGGCTAGGGAGCAGGCGAGGCGTATAGATGATACAAGATTTTTCTCAAACCCGCGACTCGAGGAGCGACAGCGGGTTTTGTGCTATGATCAGTGTGTGAATGTGGGGGGGGGGGGGAAGTGTTAACAAAATAACTCAAAGAATTTATTTGATTTCAGTCAAACTTGGTAGAATGATTAAGAGTCAGTTAGTATGTATACATAAAATTTTGAGGAGCAATAGGTCAAAAGGTAGGGTCACTGGGTTAGATCAAAGCTGGACCAACCCGTATCAAATTTTATTTTAAAAGTTTTTATCCAATTTTATCAAACTTGGATAAAAGGATGAGACTAATACAAAAAAGAAACTTATTCAGTTTTGTGGGCAATCAGTCATTGGTGAAGGTCATATGAGAAGGTCAAAATCTGACCGGTGTATGTGCTTGTTAACAAAATAAATGAAAGTTTTGAACCAGTATTATCCACCCCGTGAAAGCGTTGAAGGCAGCCAACGGAGAAATGTTATTGCTTTTAAGAACAATACCTAAAAGTTCAAGATCACAGGACAAAGTCAACTTACACTATTTATCTGATACTGACCGAACTTTGTACAAGGGTTGAGGATAATGCAGGAATAAAAGGATTCGATTTTTAGAACAATTAGTCAAATGTCAAGGACACAGGGAAAACTCACAGTACAGGGTCACAGGGCAAGATCAACTCAGTATTTATGTTATTTCAATCAGGCTGGTGGAAATGTTTAGGTTCAGGTAAGAACGAAGAAAATCAATTTTTAAAACAATCAGTCAACATCAAGGTCACACGGAAAGACCATATTTCGACCCGTGTGTCTGTGAGTGAAAAAATGAACATAGTTTTGATATGATTTTGATAAACTTGGTCGAAGGTCAAAGTCACATGGTTAAACCATCTTAAGCAGCCTTTACCCTGTGTAACTAAAACTTTGTGGAAGGTTTCAGGTTAAAAGAAGAAAAAAGATTCGGTTTTGAGAAAAATCAAGTAAACGTCAGGGTCACAGGGAAAGGTTGAAGGACACGATCAATGGGCAAAGTCCTCTAAGACAGTTTTGATCTGATGTGAACCAAAGCTGGTGGGAAGTGTTAAGGGTTAGGCAAGAAAGGTAAGAATGAAGTAATTCGATTCTAAGAGTATCCTGCCATAGGTAATGGTCATTGGTTAAAGTCAAATATTCGGCCCTTGGACCAGTTGACGGTTACGGGTGTTGCACTCTCTGAACACTTCCTCTTGTTTATGTAAATGTGATGGGTTGTTATGTAGAATGAAAACACATTAATCCTTAACCCCACTTTCTTAAAGGCGGCCTTTCCACTCGATGTCAAAAGGCCAGAAATGAGACATAACTCGGGAACTGGTGGCCCAACTGGACTGGAAATTGCTTTATTCTTCAGCTTTGAGCATGGTAATGGAGCCTTCCTACAACAAAAATTGCACTACGTTCTGTATTTTCATCTGTTATGGTAACTCCAGTGCCTACGAAGAAAGTGATCCGCCTGAAGGCCGCCAAGTGAAAGGCCAAAAATGAGTCATAACTCGGGAACCGGTGGCCCGACTGGACTAGAAATTGTTTTATGTTTCAAGTTGGAACATTTTAGCGGTACCTTCCTCTGACAAAAATTGCGCTACAATGCGCGATTTTGCTGTGTTACGGTCACAAACGGACAAATCAACAAACCAAGAAACATACAGAAATCGGATCATTATAATATAGATTAATCCCACGATGTAAATCTTATTTTGTTACTTTCATTTTTTTTTTTTTTACCTGAGATTTTTGAACTAATGAGGTTACATACAGTACACCATTTCTTGGCTCCATCATTACAGGATGTCTTCAAATTTCATAAAATAGCTTAAAGATGTCAGTAATAAAATACATCACTTTACTGAAGACGTTTCACGGTTATGTCGGTATTTTTCTAATGAAGATTAATGACACCTTCATCCAGAGATCGTCCTATGTTGTATTCAGGACGACATCGGTGGATAATATTCACCCAGAGTTACAAGTCTATGAGTTGAATGATTTGGAGGCAGTATTGATTAGATATGTCTTCAACAGATATATGTAATTCTGTCTTACTGTAGCTAAAGCCAGGCGAATTTACTTAGCTTGAGTGAAACAGATTTAGTTTAAGGACTTGGAACTAATCTCGATTAAGTCATATTATCTATATTTTTTGTGGTAGGTGGAGGCACTCACCATCCACTCACTCGACTTAGTGTTGCTGTCGGGTGTCTGCCCTTTCCTCTCCTCCATCTTTCTCTCCTTCCATCCTCTTGTTTTTTTTTTTTTCCTTCATTCTTTCCTCATCCTTCTGCATATGGGTGACTTGACACTCCCACTTCTGTCTTTCCCTCATTCTTTCCTCTTCCTTCTGTCTGTGGGTGACTCTACATTGAGTGACATACCAAATAGTTTTCTGTACACCAGAAAACCATTTACTACGCTCGGTGGTAATCATATAACCAAATTTTGGCGGATGGTGGCTTAGTGGGTAATTACGGCGCTCCAATCAGGTTGAGCCTGTGAAGGTGTATATCCAACGGGTGGTTGGGGTTTATTGCTCGCGTAATGCCACTCAGGGATGAGTGAGGCTGGTCAGTCTCATCTTAAATGTCAGGACCAACTTGCCTAGCCCCGGGCTCCTACGCTCCTCATGGGGCAACGTAGGATTGGATGATGATGATGATGATGATCAGTATTTTTTTTTGTGAATAAACATGTAAGAAAATTTGGTATTATTTTATGATAGTGTTTCAGTATATGAATCTAATACAAATTATTGTTCATACATAAGATAAAAATCCAAAATGCAGAAACATTGTACACATTCAATTTTCTCCGCACACCAGCGCTACCCCTGCCATTATCACACTTCCATATGTATGTTGTGTTGCAATGGTTGGTCAAACGTTGAGTCTGGATCAGGTGTTACCTTTTCTATAAAGTGACTGGAATATGATTTTTTTTTTTTTTTTTTTTTTACGTACTGTGTTCTTGATAAATAAGCAGATTCACTGGCTTTGCGATTAAGTCTATCGTAGCCCCACAGCTAGTTTTTTTTTTTTTTTTCATTTACACTGTCATTGATTTTTCAGGGTATTTCTATTCTGAGATGTTTAGTTTGGAATTGTTGGTTTAGTCCGGTTCACATCATATCGATAATAAAAATCACATTATCCATACCTGTGGATTATTACGGTTCGTTAAACAACACATCACAAACATTAATAATAAAATAACACCAAGACTCAATGCCTTGAGGTCACTTGCCCATGCAACATTCGGACACAACAAAGAAACCATCACCACAGTATACAAACAATACATACGTTCAGTGATGAATTATGCAAGCCCTGCCTGGGCTCCTAACCTCACGAAAACACACTACAACCCTCTACAGACCACAAAGAACAAGGAACTAAAAATGATCACAGGCTGCACAGCTACTACACCCACAGACCACATACATCAAGAAACCAAAGTCCTCAAAGTCAAGGATCACCTAGACATGAGAGGCACCCAGTTTCTTGCTGCAGCCTCCACAAACCCACAACATTCACAATATTACATGGCAGCACATCCACCCACACCAAGGAACATCAAAACAACACCCAGCACATCATATCATACCCAAATACTGTCATCTCTCCCCCCTCGCCCACCTCAGACTAGCTTCCAGAAGCATATCCACACTCAGATCACTCGCCGCTCCATTCAGTCACTTAAAGACAACACACAGCTGCATGCACAGCCTCCTGACAACCACCCTTCTGAATCCTATCTCCCTCGTGCCAGGCTGAGATGTGGGCACCATCCAGCCCTCTTAAGCTACCAGAAGAGGCTGGATGACTCCGTCGCTGATGTCTGTCCAGGATGCAATGCAGCACCCCATACTATTAAGCACAATATGGAAGACTGCATTACACACAGTCACCTACGCCAACAACACAACATACACTCTGAGAACTCTGTGGGAATGCCCGGTCTCGGCCATGGCCTTCCTAAGGGACTCAGGGCTGTTCGACCTGACTGACTAGGGAACAACAACTACTACTACTGTTTTATATATATATGTATATATGTATACTGTATAATCTAAAGTTACTACTGATATGTATATGTCAACATTCTCCTTACGTGAAGGATTAACCCCTACACCGCGGGGTTGTTTTTGCACTCCTTGCGCGTCCGGCGAGAATATTCGCGCTCCGACTGACTTTAAAAATATTTACCAAAAATCAGTTATTAGTCCTAGAATATTAAAATTAAATATGCATATGACACATACCTTCAGCTTTCCCTTGGGATGTTTGCTGAGCCTTCGTCATCTACCGTAGGACTTGTGGAGACTTTTGAAGTTGGATAACGAAGTCTCCACTTTACACTTCCCAGTACCCCGTATTATGGTTACCACTGTCTGATATTATAACTACAAACACTATTCTATGAATTTCAAGTAGTTTAGAATCCATATTTAAAAAAAAAAAAACACTGTGAAAGCAATGTAAATTACGAGCGCATACGAGCTTTCCTCCCGTGCTGGTTCCCCGATGGTATTCTGAGGCGGAGCTGTCATTTATTATTTATAAATACACTCACACTTTATATTCCTAGTACTTTATTACACTTATTTATATATACAATATTTATCTATAAGTTTCTTTCAGTACTAGTAGTTTATTTTCACTCCAGGCATTCACTTTCACTTTCATTACTCCCAGTATTCATACATGCTAGAGTGAAACTTTCACTTTCATTACTCCTAGTATATATACTCGTATTCTTATATTACTACTCATTTACATTTCTATTTACATTATCTATTTTATTTACATTATTTACATTTCTATTTTATTTACACTATGTTATGCACTGTCACTTGCAGTAACTTATAAAATTATTTTCCACTGTTCAGTTATATTTACATTCATTGCTTTCACTTGCTGTTTACACATTATTTACATTTCCACTTGCACCGTTTTATAGTCACCAGAAAAATCGTAGTCAATGTCCATCATTTTCATCTATAAATTAGCCAGTTCACGTCCCACAGCAGTCATTTAGCCCTTTACCCCTTTCCACACGAGGTTTAGTAGGGGTAGAGGTCACAGGGCCCTTTGCATGGGGCTAAAAAGCAGCGGAATTGGACAGGCGCGAATCTGATGTGGTTTCACCTTGAAGGACGACAGTAAATTGAATCCTGTGGCCTAGGGACAGTGAAGGGCTGCCAATGTCAGCGTGGTGACAGCTGCTAATATATATGCTATGAAATGATTGGCAGGAAATCTAGACAACACATAATAAATTAGGTAGTTCCAGGTGAATGTAAATATCACTTAGGCTTCTCCCGTCCTTTCTTATATATATTTTTATTATGAGAACAGGTCATACGGCATATTTCAAGGGGAAATAAACAGGGAAAATTAGCGAACGAGTGCACGTGAGGTGTTGCCAGGTGATAATTAGCCCAAGCCAGATGTATGGCAGTATCAATTACTTTTTCTATTTCTTTTATATATTATTTTGTATAAGAATAGGGCAAAGAGCACATTTCAATGGATAAAATTAGTTGAATAATCCATCCAGCATTTGTGTATTGCAGCGCAGCTGGTGAGGCAGGAGGAGAGGGTAATGGAGGGGAGGTTAGGAGGGGGGGAGTCAAGGACAGGAGAAAAATGGCTAAATTGTCAACAGTGGATGGGAGTACAGGTGACATTAGCAGAACTGAGTATGGCTGGACACTGGTAGTTCTGACAGATATTACAAGCCACCACTTGAAAGCCCGGGCAAATTCAAAATAACACAGAATCACAAAAGTGACGCCCCGCGGTATGATCTTTTGCTCCCAAGCATCAAGAAAGTGACGCCCCGCAGTTAAGGGGTTAACCATGGTTCCGGAGTCTCCGTCCAGTCATCTGAAAAACACACACACACACACACACACACACACACACACACACACACACAAAAACGGGAGGTAAGACAATTGTAAATATTTGCTGTTCTCCAAAAACACAGTGTACAGTATGATTGCAGGCTGGGTATGACCTAGACAGGAAATTTAATTCTGATAATCATAGTCATAATCTCTTTAATACATTGTACTTTTTAATGTTTTCTGGTTAGGAGGGCCGATAGGAGGTTAGTGAGGGATGTTAAAGTTATAGGAAGTGAGGAGTGTGTGCAGCAGCACAAACTATTGATTTGTGATATGGTGCTTAAAGAACAAGTGATGAAAAAGAGGACTTATGTACCTAGGAGGAAAATATGGAAGCTGAAAAACCAAGTAGTAAGGGATGCCTTCTATAGCGAGTTGAGGAGAGTGGTGGCTGAACATGGAGCTGTAGACAGAGGCGTTAATGAACAGTACAGAGCCCTCAAGAACAATTTCTTGAGAGTTACTGATGTAACATGCGGCTGGACAAGAGGACCACCAAGACATAAAGTTACTTGGTGGTGGGATGAGGGTGTAGAAGCTGCAATTAAGGAGAAAAGAAGGCTTTTCCGGGAATGGAAGAAGGGTGGTAGCAAAGAGGAATATTTGGCTGCCAAGAGTAGGGCTAGGAGAGAGGTATACAGGGCAAAGTCTGAGTCACAGAGACAATTACTTGATAACCTAAATCATGGGGAAAGGAAAAATATATTTAGGGTGGCAGGTCAGGTGAAGAGGGATAATCGGGATATCATAGGTGAGCAGTGTGTGAAGAATGATGAAGGAAGGGTAGTGGTGAACAGTGAGGATATTAAAGATGCATGGAGAGAGCATTATAACCGGTTGTTGAATGAGGAGTTTGACTGGGACAGGGAAGGTTTGGAGCCAGCAGATCCAGTGTCTGGCCCTTGGCCTTTGATTGATACTGCTACTGTGAGTGAGGCAATAAGCAGGATGAGGGTGGGGACGGCAGCAGGTGTGTCTGGGTTGACTGCCGAAATGTTGAAGGCCTCAGGCGATATAGGGGTGAGTTTAGTCACTGACCTGATAAATAGGATTATTTATGAGTGTGTTGTCCCAGATGATTGGCTGAAGAGTGTAATTGTAAATGTGTATAAAGGGAAGGGTGATGCCCTGGAAAGAGGAAATTATAGAGGTATAAAGCTTTTAGATCAGATAATGAAGGTAATGGAGAGAGTTTTAGAAGGTATGATAAGAGAAAGAGTGAATATTGATGAGATGCAGTTTGGGTTTATGCCAGGTAGGGGGACCACTGATGCCATATTCATTGTTCGACAGCTTCAGGAAAAATATATTGGTAGGAGAAGGGATCTTTATTTTGTTTTTGTTGATTTGGAAAAGGCCTTTGACAGAGTCCCTAGAGAGGTGGTGAAGTGGGCAATGAGAAAGCTTGGGTTGGAGGAGTGGCTGGTTAGGGTGGTTATGGCCATGTATGTGGGTGCTCACACCCAGGTGAGAGTGAATGGAGATTTGAGTGATGAGTTTTCCGTGAATGTTGGTGTGCATCAGGGGTCAGTCTTGAGTCCCATGTTGTTTATCATGGTACTTGAAGCCCTTTCACGTGACTTTAGAAACGGACTCCCGTGGGAGTTGTTGTATGCTGATGATTTGGTGTTGATTGCAGAGAATGAAAGGGAGGCGGAGGAAAGATTTAGGAAGTGGAGAGATGGTATGGGGCAAAAGGGTTTAAGGGTAAATGCAAATAAAACAAAAGTGATGATATCTAGGGTTGGTGGCGGTACTGTCAAAGACGAGGGAGAGTGGCCATGTGCAGTTTGCCACAAGGGCGTGGGAAGTAATTCCATCTTGTGCGGTGTGTGTGATAAATGGGTGCATAAGAGATGTAGTGGTATCAGAGGTAGACTGCAAGATAATGCTGATTTTATGTGTACGGCGTGCCGGGGTGAGCAGGTGGAGATCGTCAGACGTGAAAGGATTGAACTTGCTGGTGAATCTCTTGAGTGTGTGGAAGAGTTTTGTTATTTGGGAGACATGTTGTGTGCTGGAGGTGGGGCTGGAGCTGGCTCTGTGGCTAGGGTGAGAAGTGGTTGGAAGAAGTTCAGGGAGCTCTTGCCTCTCCTGACATTGAGAGGGCTCTCCCTACGTGCTAAGGGGTCTTTGTATGCAGCATGTGTTAGGAGTGTAATGCTGTATGGCAGTGAGACCTGGGCAGTGAAGGAGGAAGACATTCGCCGGCTCAGACGTACAGAAAAGACAATGATTAGGTGGATGTGCAGTGCGTCCCTGCGTCCAAGGCCTGGAGGGGCTGGGTTTACAATGGAAGAGTTGAGAGGTAGGATGGGACTGGAGTGTATTGGTGTTGTGATGAGGAGAGGTAGATTGAGGTGGTTTGGACATGTGGAGAGGATGGTGGATGATAATTGGGTGAGGAAGGTGAGAAGTGTTAATATTGGGGGTGGGGTTATGAGGGGTAGACCGAGAAAGACATGGGACGAGGTCATTAAGTGTGACCTTAGGGTTAAGGGACTGAACAGGGAGGCTGCAATGGATCGTGCAGCGTGGAGAGCCGCCATTAGGTGACCAAGGCCGACACATGCAAGCATGTTGGAGCCTTTAAAAACGAAACGGTAAAAACGAAACATCAGACGAAGTCTTTTAACACTGGAAAGTGCCATTGTAATGACAGGTTTAGTTGACAATATATCTATTCTACACTCTACATGTTCGAACAGTTGCACATCAGCTAAGTATAACTGTGTAAAGGTAATATGCCTAACAAAGAAGACGTATTTTCTGTGGGAGATTGGGATTAACTGAACTCGCACAAAATCCAACAATGGATCGTTAAAATATCTTCACATCACACCAGTCCTAAATAAAATTAAATCGGCATATATTTAGTATGAAATGTGGATATTAGTACCCAAGTGGCGAAGGTGTGTGGCACAGTTTGCAAGAGTGATTGGCAAACTCTACATCCTGTGATTGCTTTACACTGAAGAAACAAGGTAGTGTGAATTGCTTACCAGATAATGAATTATCAAATAGTTTAATACTTCCCCTTACACATGTGATCGGTTTCTGATATACTTTGGGTGTCACTTGCCAGTATACTGTCATTATAATTGCATCTCATAAAGGAAATACCCCAGTGTCATTTTACTCTGTAATTTTTTTACAACAATTCGGTTATCAGCAAACTCAAGTAGGGCAGGATGGTGGAAACAGGGAGTGTAGGAGTGTGTGATGTTGACGTTTCTCTCCACTACACCTTGGAAACTTAATGTTTTCCCTTTCCGACCTTTTTTGATTCGCCAGAACTTTCCTGTCCTTACCTTGCTGTTTTTCTGTTTGGTTGGACATGATTTTGTGTCCAAAGAGTGAGTATTCAAAAACACTTTGGATGCAGTTTTACATTTAAAGAAATGGAAAGTGTTAATGACACCTGTAAAACAAGACATCTGTCCATTTCCATCATAATATGACCATAACATGCCAGGAGTAATATTATCTGTGTTTATATTATAAATTCTTTCACATCACTGTTGATCGCAAGTTATTACACAAATTACGAGGCTTGCCATTTAGACTGGAATTGTTGGAATTGAACATTCTTATTATTATTATTATTTTTCTTTTTTTTTAGGGAACAAATTATTGACATACCTGTTTTACGAGGAGTAGGACTCAAAAAAAGTTGTCATGGTTATGATGCTCTGTCATCAACCTTACCAGCTCTGGGAGTTAAACCTATTCAATGTCGAAGGCATCGGTCAACGTAATGGGCTCAAACTGCCATAGGCAGAAATATTTTTAAATATCAAAACAAAGGATGGAAAAAAATAACAAAAAGAAGTAATCTATGTACCAAATTACAGGTGTCCTCCATTCATAAAAAATCTGTAACAGTTGGATTTGAACAGTCATAGGTTGAAGTTTGGGAGGAAACCGCTCTGAGGAAGCGAGTTCCAAAGAGATGCAGTTCGACGATTAAAACGAATTCTGGTAGGCAGAAGTTTTGCAATACGGCAGTGTTACAGTCCAGTCATATGCACTACGAGATGCCCGTGTAGCATGGGGGAAGGCGTGGAGAGGTGGCACAATGAATGCAACTTCCTCTGAGCATTTGCCATAAAAGTGTCCATAAAATAATGCAAGGGACGCAACATTCGAACATGTTGGGGAGGTAAATCATTTGTAATAACAGGGCTGTTAATAATTCTGACAGCATTGTTCTGAATTTTGTCCAGTTGTTTCAGTGCAACCTCTCCACATCCATTTCACAAGGGTGAGCAATATTACAGTTGAGAGTGAACATTACTCATGCAAATTATAGGTAACTGCTCATCAGTGAAGAAGTTACGGACTCGACAATTATCCAGGTTTTTTTGTAACGGTTTTAGCAAGTGAGCTAACATGAGAAGTCAAGCTGAGGGCACCGTTAAGTGAAACACTAAGAAATTCAATAAATTTCGAGTTAGGAATATTAGTAGCACTTAAGGTAATATAGGAATCAGGCAATGTCTGTCTATAGGTAAATCGTATATATCTGGCTTTCTAAGTGTTAAGTGTGGCGATGTTATTTGGTCTCCATTCATTGATCTCAGAAAAGTCTTGATTTATGGAGACTGCTGTACTGAGTTGTTCGAGATGATTATGGGTGTTTAAGTGTGAATAAACTGTGAAGTGTTGAGTCATCTGCATATGAGTGGATGGGATTATGGGTGACTGAGCAGAGGTTATTAATATGAATTAGGAATAGGGTATGAGTCAGAACTGATCCTTCTGACACGCCGGCATTAAGCAAGTGGGAATTGAAATATACGTCTGTCATGGGGGGCTTATGAAATATTGGGTAAATAACCAATTAAATGGAATGAATGACCAATAAATAGCCAATAGATCGCCACTGACACGAAGACTAATGACTTATGAAATGAATAATAAGTTTTCACTATATGGCGGCTTAATTCGCCGATTCTCTAATGACGAGAATTTTCTAAACGCTCTCATCAGTACACAGTGGAGACTAATCCCTCACAAATGGTGAATTACTGATGCTGATGGCCTTCGAGAAAGTGTCCTTTCCCCTGACAATCAATAATTAATTCTAATAAAGACAGACTATTGCCGGTGCTAACTCCTGGCTGGTGCAAACGGATTTATGAATTAATAATTATGAACGAACTTGCTTAACTACCAGTCGTGATTAGTAAAAGAAATGTTTGTGCAAACTGGGAGTAAGTAAATTAAGTAAGAACAATATGGAGAAATCAAACACAATTATTACATTTAACTGAGCTCAAAAGAACTAAATTTATCAATCACAGCAAGAGAAATTCGTACGCTGCAAGAATCTCAAAGCGATTAAATTCAGAATCTCAAGTAAATTCACTCAATCTAGATAATATTCTTAAACCTAGAGAACAAAATAGATACTGTTAATTGGAGATGTGGAGTCACGGGGCTGTAGACTGGAGTTGCTGCTAAAAAACTTCAAGACGAGAAGGGTAATCTTTGACGATCTTCATTCCTGCTCCTCTGTTGTAACGTCCACATTCCCAGGGCTGCCGACGGAAATGGGATATCTCCGGGAATCACAGACGAACCACAGATCGACACACAAGCTATCCATCTCTCTCTCGCAGCCATCCATCACTAAGTACTAACTACGAATACGATGAGTGGAAAGGCATGGCGTCGCCGAGCTAAGACCAGCAGCTCGGGAGTAGACAAATCCCCGGGAATCCTCGCCGTGGCACGCATCCACCCTTCGGTGGTGTCCCTCTCCAACTAAACTAGGGATGGGCGTAATCATTCGTTTGTAATCGACTACTTCGATTACTTCTAAAAAATATGCAGTAATCGATTTTTTATTCTAATCGATTACTTGAAACGATTACTGTAGGAGAATCGCATTTACTTTGGAGTTTATCAGAAGATTATTACTTTCTTTGAGAAATAAAAGAATAAGTTATACGCTTTGAACGTTTTCTTTAATGCCACTGGGTGCAACAGCACTACGTTAGTTAGTCGGGCGCGAGCTGGAAAATGTAAACATCACATCCTTTCTCAGGCATACCATTTCAAAATGCATTTCTCTTGTGTTCTACGAAGTATTGTTTGCCAGATAGTGAGTATATTGCTGGTCAATACCCCTAGACAGTTGGCATTAGACAGGAATGATAAAACAACTACTCAGGTAGATCAGGATGAAACCACAATGGCATCATCTGCCGGCTGAGTGTGTGTTTGTGTGTGTAATAAAGCATGCAAGGGTCGCTTAATTTCACATAGAATTATAATACAGAGAGAAGGGAAGCAGGGCAGACGATACAAGGGGGTCAGGGGCTACATCAGGAGAGGGCAGAGAGGGGAAAGACCAGGCACTCAACAGAGGGTAGAGATCAGACTGTATACTTCCTAAGAAATAAACTGGCTGGGGTTAGCTGGATTAAAATACTTTTCCATAATATGCCGGTACTGGCTGTAAGAAATCATTGTAATCACTCACTAAATTATGCTGATAATGGGTATACCTGTGAACTGGCTGTAAGAAATTGTAACCACTCACTAGATTAGGCTGATAATGGTTTTAGAAACTCCAACAGGGTGGTGGCACGAATTTGTGTGAGTATAGTTACTGACTCATTACTGTACCTACCAGCAGTACCTGTAGATACAGTAAAGAATGGGGCCTTGACAAACAAAATAAAAGCCCAGATTCCAGCAATCGGAATGGTAATCGATTACTAATCGACTATTTTCCCTAAAGTAATCAGTAAACGTGATTACAAACAAATGGTGGTATCGTCCGCCACTAACTAAAACAATCTGTTCTCGTCCTGGTACAGAGGCATGTTCACCGGAAGTGGGCGTGGCCTAACTTCAACGTCAAAGAGGTGGGCCGAACTATATACACATGTAATAAATTCATTCAGTGAAGCACCACGTCAGTATCTAAAGACAGTCACACCTAAAAAATGACAATTGTTCTGATATCAGTTACAATCGGAGTGCCGTCACAGGACGGTTAGCTTCGTGAACGAAATTTTCTGGAATTTCCCACTGCTTTCGTAGGATCGCACAATAATACAATGTTGCGAGTTCCCATAATAATACAGTGTCACGAATTGGCATAATAACACGACCTCGCTAACTCGTGACATCTCGCTGAGATATGAGGAAATCAGAGGAACAAAAGATGTTAGGCCATGGTAAAGGAGTATGGGTAGTAGGGGAATGGTGCCACACACTGCCAAAAGCATTAGAAATATCAAGGGTTACCGCATGAGTTTCTGAATGTTGGTCAATTGACTGATAGATGGTATGGGTCAGGAGATTATCAACAGTGGATCTCTCGTGGTAAAAACTATACTATCAGAAATTAAGTTGTTGGAGTCAAGCTGTTTAACTATGTGCTGATTAATTACGATCTCAAATACATTACCAGGAGGAGATGTGATAGTTATTGGTCTGTAATCAGAGGGGTAAAGGGAACTTCCTTTCTTCGGAATTGGGTGGATATTGGCCTCTTTCCAAGAATTAGGGAATGAAGAAGTAGGTATGCATAGACTAAATCACTTTGGTAGAACAGGAGCAAGTTCTGGGGAACGCTTTTTCAAAACAATTGGAGCTTTGTTCGTTGGAAATTGCCTAAGATGGATTTTTATGTATATATCTAGCCTGTATTATAAGTGGGGCAGTTTCGGGAGAGTTAAGTTCTAGTGCAGGGACGTTCAGACTGACTTCCTTTAAGATAGAATTTCTGGCAAATGTAGGCTACTAGCAAGGATGTTCGCTTAACTATGTGGGTCATTAATAATGTTTCCATCGGAAGATTTTTGTGGTGGAATGAGTGATGACTTATTAAAGTTATTACAGAAAGAATTGAGAGCTGACAAGAATATTCTAATATCATTAGATAAGGTTGCCATACTTCCGGATTTTCCCGGACATGTCCCGCATTTAGGTGTCAAAATCTTTGTCCGGGAGGAATTTTAAAAATTCTCCAAAAGCCTGGAATTTCAGCTTCCATCAATTTTCTCGAAATATTTAATATACTATTAAACTAATGACGAGAGAGAGAGAGAGAGAGAGAGAGAGAGAGAGAGAGAGAGAGAGAGAGAGAGAGAGACTTTGTTTTCGTCAGCTGGTAAGTGTTGCCAACTTGGCTGGTTTAGTGCTAGCAGCTAGGAAATAAAACTGACTGGGGTTAGCTGGATTAAAATACTTTTCCATAATATGCTGGTACTGGCTGAAAATCATTGTAATCACTCACTAAATTATGCTGATAATGGGTATACCTGTGAACTGGCTGTAAGAAATTGTAACCACTCACTAGATTAGGCTGATAATGGTTTTAGAAACTCCAACAGGGTGGTGGCACGAATTTGTGTGAGTATAGTTACTGACTCATTACTGTACCTACCAGCAGTACCAGTAGATACAGTAAAGAATGGGGCCTTGACAAACAAAATAAAAGCCCAGATTCCAGCAATCGGAATGGTAATCGATTACTAATCGACTATTTTCCCTAAAGTAATCAGTAAACGTGATTACAAACAAATGGTGGTATCGTCCGCCACTAACTAAAACAATCTGTTCTCGTCCTGGTACAGAGGCATGTTCACCGGAAGTGGGCGTGGCCTAACTTCAACGTCAAAGAGGTGGGCCGAACTATATACACATGTAATAAATTCATTCAGTGAAGCACCACGTCAGTATCTAAAGACAGTCACACCTAAAAAATGACAATTGTTCTGATATCAGTTACAATCGGAGTGCCGTCACAGGACGGTTAGCTTCGTGAACGAAATTTTCTGGAATTTCCCACTGCTTTCGTAGGATCGCACAATAATACAATGTTGCGAGTTCCCATAATAATACAGTGTCACGAATTGGCATAATAACACGACCTCGCTAACTCGTGACATCTCGCTGAGATATGAGGAAATCAGAGGAACAAAAGATGTTAGGCCATGGTAAAGGAGTATGGGTAGTAGGGGAATGGTGCCACACACTGCCAAAAGCATTAGAAATATCAAGGGTTACCGCATGAGTTTCTGAATGTTGGTCAATTGACTGATAGATGGTATGGGTCAGGAGATTATCAACAGTGGATCTCTCGTGGTAAAAACTATACTATCAGAAATTAAGTTGTTGGAGTCAAGCTGTTTAACTATGTGCTGATTAATTACGATCTCAAATACATTACCAGGAGGAGATGTGATAGTTATTGGTCTGTAATCAGAGGGGTAAAGGGAACTTCCTTTCTTCGGAATTGGGTGGATATTGGCCTCTTTCCAAGAATTAGGGAATGAAGAAGTAGGTATGCATAGACTAAATCACTTTGGTAGAACAGGAGCAAGTTCTGGGGAACGCTTTTTCAAAACAATTGGAGCTTTGTTCGTTGGAAATTGCCTAAGATGGATTTTTATGTATATATCTAGCCTGTATTATAAGTGGGGCAGTTTCGGGAGAGTTAAGTTCTAGTGCAGGGACGTTCAGACTGACTTCCTTTAAGATAGAATTTCTGGCAAATGTAGGCTACTAGCAAGGATGTTCGCTTAACTATGTGGGTCATTAATAATGTTTCCATCGGAAGATTTTTGTGGTGGAATGAGTGATGACTTATTAAAGTTATTACAGAAAGAATTGAGAGCTGACAAGAATATTCTAATATCATTAGATAAGGTTGCCATACTTCCGGATTTTCCCGGACATGTCCCGCATTTAGGTGTCAAAATCTTTGTCCGGGAGGAATTTTAAAAATTCTCCAAAAGCCTGGAATTTCAGCTTCCATCAATTTTCTCGAAATATTTAATATACTATTAAACTAATGACGAGAGAGAGAGAGAGAGAGAGAGAGAGAGAGAGAGAGAGAGAGAGAGAGAGAGAGAGAGACTTTGTTTTCGTCAGCTGGTAAGTGTTGCCAACTTGGCTGGTTTAGTGCTAGCAGCTAGGAAATAAAACTGACTGGGGTTAGCTGGATTAAAATACTTTTCCATAATATGCTGGTACTGGCTGTAAATCATTGTAATCACTCACTAAATTATGCTGATAATGGGTATACCTGTGAACTGGCTGTAAGAAATTGTAACCACTCACTAGATTAGGCTGATAATGGTTTTAGAAACTCTAACAGGGTGGTGGCACGAATTTGTGTGAGTATAGTTACTGACTCATTACTGTACCTACCAGCAGTACAGTAGATACAGTAAAGAATGGGGCCTTGACAAACAAAATAAAAGCCCAGATTCCAGCAATCGGAATGGTAATCGATTACTAATCGACTATTTTCCCTAAAGTAATCAGTAAACGTGATTACAAACAAATGGTGGTATCGTCCGCCACTAACTAAAACAATCTGTTCTCGTCCTGGTACAGAGGCATGTTCACCGGAAGTGGGCGTGGCCTAACTTCAACGTCAAAGAGGTGGGCCGAACTATATACACATGTAATAAATTCATTCAGTGAAGCACCACGTCAGTATCTAAAGACAGTCACACCTAAAAAATGACAATTGTTCTGATATCAATTACAATCGGAGTGCCGTCACAGGACGGTTAGCTTCGTGAACGAAATTTTCTGGAATTTCCCACTGCGTTCGTAGGATCGCACAATAATACAATGTTGCGAGTTCCCATAATAATACAGTGTCACGAATTGGCATAATAACACGACCTCGCTAACTCGTGACATCTCGCTGAGATATGAGGAAATCAGAGGAACAAAAGATGTTAGGCCATGGTAAAGGAGTATGGGTAGTAGGGGAATGGTGCCACACACTGCCAAAAGCATTAGAAATATCAAGGGTTACCGCATGAGTTTCTGAATGTTGGTCAATTGACTGATAGATGGTATGGGTCAGGAGATTATCAACAGTGGATCTCTCGCGGTAAAAACTATACTATCAGAAATTAAGTTGTTGGAGCCAAGCTGTTTAACTATGTGCTGATTAATTACGATCTCAAATACATTACCAGGAGGAGATGTGATAGTTATTGGTCTGTAATCAGAGTGGTGAAAGGAACTTCCTTTCTTCGGAATTGGGTGGATATTGGCCTCTTTCCAAGAATTTGGGAATGAAGAAGTAGGTATGCATAGACTAAATCACTTTGGTAGAACAGGAGCAAGTTCTGGGGAACACTTTTTCGAAACAGTTGGAGCTTTGTTCGTTGGAAATTGCCTAAGATGGATTTTTATGTATATATCTAGCCTGTATTATAAGTGGGGCAGTTTCGGGAGAGTTAAGTTCTAGTGCAGGGACGTTCAGACTGACTTCCTTTAAGTTAGAATTTCTGGCAAATGTAGGCTACTAGCAAGGATGTTCGCTTAACCATGTGGGTCATTAATAATGTTTCCATCGGAAGATTTTTGTGGTGGAATGAGTGATGACTTATTAAAATTATTACAGAAAGAATTGAGAGCTGACAAGAATATTCTAATATCATTAGATAAGGTTGCCATACGTCCGGATTTTCCCGGACATGTCCCGCATTTAGGTGTCACAATCTTTGTCCGGGAGGAATTTTAAAAATTCTCCAAAAGTCTGGAATTTCAGCTTCCATCAATTTTCTCGAAATATTTAATATACTATTAAACTAATGACGAGAGAGAGAGAGAGAGAGAGAGACTTTGTTTTCGTCAGCTGGTAAGTGTTGCCAACTTGGCTGGTTTAGTGCTAGCACCCAGCTAAAATGTCCTGCCTCTTCCTCTTGTTCATCCACGATTTTTTTTTTTCTAATTAGTGCTGTAATAGCCATAAAATAAATGGTAACTGCAAACAATCATTGGCTTAGTTTTCATTTGTACACTGTAGCATTTGTTATTCTCATGATCTTATCCTGCATCTAAGGTGCTGTTGCATTATACAGTCATAATCTTGTCAGTTCTGTACTTTGATTATTTTCCAATATATTGTAAAAAGATTAAAGAAGGTGCTCCAATCGGACTGAGCCTGTGCAGGTTTAAATCCAAGGGATAGTTGGAGTTTATTGCTCACGTAATGCCACTCCGGGATGAGTGAGGCTGGCCACTCTTATCTTAAATGTCAGGATGATGGATCATGGATGGATACAGTAGATGGATGGATGCAGTACAGTTGCACTGATGTACAGTATATATATATATATATATATATATATATATATATATATATATATATATATATATATATATGAGCCTCTGTGGTACAGTGGTAGAGTGTGCGTCTCGTACACGGGTGAACCAGGGTTTGCACTGCGCCAGGGTAATAAACTTTGGGAGTGTTCACCCGTCCACGTACTGTATTGGCGGACATCAGGGGTGCTGTGGTTGAACCAGTCGCTTACTATAAAGTATGCTTGCACCCAGTCGGCTTGCGCAGGCCAATTACACTTGGTTCACAGACTACACACATATCCAAAGCTACTACAATTACATTTACAAGCACTTCTCACCCTACATACAACCTCTACTAGACAGCCTAAGCCACTTGGTAGAGATACATTGGCTGTATCGTCCCGACTTCGGTCGGTATAGGCCTGTCCTGCTGTGGACACTCAAACGACTGATGAGATGATATATATATATATATATATATATATATATATATATATATATATATATATATATATATATATATATATATATATATAAGGGTTTCATAATGCCACAAGCCCAAAGTCTGTGTTGGGGGGGGGAGCATGGCTTTTAGCGAAGGCGTCCGGTATTTTGTTCGGATATAGCAACCCTATCATTAGAATTATTCAACAGTTTGGATGCTTTTTTGTGAAGAAAGTTTGATTTAACGAGATTTATTACCGCTTTTATATGGCTCCTAATAATTATAAATTGATTTAGTGATTCAGATTTTTTTTTTTATTATAAGTAAAAGTTATATGCTAAGGACTTTTGGGTCGTTGCCCTGGTACAGTTGCTGTCAAACCATTTTGGGGAGTCCGATCTGTTAGTGAACTGTTGACGGGGTTGCTACATTACCGACAAAGACTGCGTCGTGAAGCCGTGTAAATTTTGTCCAGTTTGGCAGTATGTCTCAAACCTTTATCACCTAAAGACACCACTGCCTGTGACAATGGCATTACGTTTTTTTCTTAAATTACTATGCATTTAGACAGTTGTGTTCCATTACAGCTTTCTTTTAACAGATATATTTCAACTGTTCTACAGAATGTTAGTACATATGCTTTGAAACAGGTTGGTATTGCAAAAAATAATTTGGCCATCATAATGCATGTTTTCGCAAATACAGGAGACAAGACAATGGACATATCATGTCTTCAGAAATAGATGAGACAAGCATGGAACATATTTGATAGTGGTACCCACCCCTGCCATATTGAAAGAGGAAAGGAATAATTATTTTGGTGGAGTTAGAGAGGTGAACCTTGTGGGTCACACCCTCTACGGGTGTAAGCTCTGATCTGGGTGAAGGTCTACAACTATGTACAATTTCTTGTGTCTACTTAAAGGCTATGACGTTGATAACCGTGGCAGTAGCTCACTCACCCCGTGGGGTTGGCCACTGGGGCCGCACCCTGCCTTAAACGTGGCCGGGGTGAACGTTAACTAGTATTTAAAATTTCGTTTTCTCTTTTAAAAGCCAGGACCGTACATAATGGCTTCGGCCAGGACCTGCACATGGAGGGTGGACTTTGGTAGTCTCGCTCTGCCTAAAACGTGGCACTGGTAAATGACTACCATTGCGAAAAATATGTTCTTAGGCCCTTTTGTGTGTGTGGGGGGGGAGACTAGGTGTCCCACACTGTCTGAAAGGTAATGGGGTAAACGCCTTCCAATACACAGAATTTCATGCTTTTAAGTTTAAAATTTCAGCCGTGAATAACGACTATGATAAAGAGCACTGGGGCTCGGGAAGGGGGCGGCACTAAGGGGACTTATCATGCTTATAATCTGGCACAGGTGAAGCTCTACCGTTGTGCAAAAATTCCCTGATCCTAGATAAAAATCTGGCTGTGCCATACGGTTTCGGGTGGGACACCGGGGGACTGCCGTCCCCCTCCCTGCCTGATACCGGACCCCGGGGGAGGTCTGTCATTCATAATTTCATTTTCCTAACGCCTGTCCCATAAAGCCCTGGACCCCGTTCTTTAAGACAGTAAGGAACAACCATAATTTTTTACTGCCCCTGTAGGTTGGGGGGGGGGGAATAAATTTGCCACCGAAATATGCTCTGTGGTATATCCATCTGTTTATTTACATTTTATTTTCTAACATTTGTGCAGTTACACCCAGCTGGAAAATATTCGAATACATATCTCCTCTATATATTATTACGTGGAGAAAAGGGTGTAATTAACTAAACAATACATTTGCCGAGAGATATGTTATCCTTGGTATCATTTGAGAGACTACATTCCCCACACAACACATTTACTAGTTGTTACGTTGTTCAAATTATCATTTAACAGAATTAAATTCGCCACGCAACACATTAACTCAGAGCTTAGTGGTTGGCTTTAACATTTAGCAGACTACATTAGCCAATAACATCATTTACTGGGAACTGTGTGGGTTTAATGGTTGTCTTTAAGAGAGATTTTTTGAACTGGAGACGGAAGATAACAACCTATATTAACCCCATCATTATTTGGGTGCCACCCTCCATAAAAAAAAAAAAAAAAAAGTCAAGTAGCAACAAAAATAAAATGAGAGATGTAGCAGGAGTTAATACAGTTATTTACAACTAGCAGAACAGGTACATAGTTAACCCGCAGCATATCTATAACAAAGTGTTCCTTTGCTGAAATGGCATGGCGTCAAAAGCCAATTAAGTAAACTCTTCTTCACTACAACAATGCGAAGTTAAAATGAGGTACAAGCGTATTTTGTCCTTTAGTAATGTCTATGCGGCCAGTGGGTTTTGATTCTGCCTGGCATTGCTGTGAAAAGCAGAGTAATTTAAGAAATTCTGAATTTATAGAACAATAAATAAGTCAAGCAAAAATTTTCTGTCTGCAGTTTCATATATCAAAAAGAGATGGGACTAGTATTATGCAGAAGGCAGCAACTTTGTCACGAACAATAGATTTCTCAAAGTAATTGACTGTTTAAAAAAAAAAAAAAAAGTTAATCGGGGGAGACAGTGTGCGGGGTGGACACGCAACGACACAGAAACAAGCACAATAAAAGGCCAGTGATAGCACACCGTCTCTCTCTCTCTCTCTCTCTCTCTCTCTCTCTCTCTCTCTCTCACACACACACGTTTACTTTCACTTGGTTAACCACAAACCTTTTTTGCACATAAACCAACACATTACGTTAACACGGCACGTTGTATATGGAGGCGCATAAACTTACCTCGTTAAATAAAGCGTAGGCTTACGTTTATAACTTCCTACTGGCACTAAGTGCACGCACATAAATTATAAACATTTATCTAATCTTATTTACATGCCTCACTGAACGTCCCACACAACATTTTTTTCTAGAGTACATACAGGACACTCTTTACATCTAGTTTGCTCGCTCATTACCTACAAAAGCAAACGTAGTCCCAAATATACTGTCCGCTTTAACTTTCCCCCAAACTGCCACTTCTTTCCGAACTGTTACAAGAGATTCTCACTAGACTACGGTGCAACTCATGACACTGGGGAACGGAATATATGCTGTAAATGGACGAAAATTTCCATCAGGTTAATATGGACAGGTTTTACACATAGTTTGCGTTAAAACGATCGCCAGTGGGATTACATTTGAAGAAGTATTTGGTACGTAATAATGAAAGGATTTTGGTATTCTGTAAAAAAGAAATGCTTACTGACAGTGAAGAAATTTATCTGAATACAACACCTAATTATTAGCTGAGAACCGTCAGACATCCTCAGTTTTATTGTCTAACAGGCGAAGTAATATAAAAATACAGTGTCTAGGCTACAGTCAGTAGCAGTCACATCACCATCATTCCAGCCTTATTCGCACCCATAAATGTGATGGGAATGAACTACTAATAGGAGCAAGGAATAATAAGAAAACAAAAGACTGAAAGGTGAAGAACCAGTTAATATGGCACGGAGGGAGTGGGTGAGAGATGATGGAGTTGTAGGAGGACATAGATAGTATTGACTAAAATGTGGAAAAAAATAAGTGAGCTGGAAGAGGACACTGCGCGCATAGGAAGGCAGAGATGAATACTAGCCGACTCCAACGGGAGATAAAACTGAGAAGAACTACCGCTGCAATGCTCGGCCAAAATGAAACACACCTCCATTCACTTGTCATTCAAGACTTAAAAGTTCTCTGTTTCATCCCACAAGCAAAACATTCGACATTAGTGTACTGAATGGGCCGATCTCGCAATGCTCGTTATGTTTGGGCATTAAAATTTACTATAAAGTTAGCCTATTCATTTAGTGCGTTGCTGTTTCTACACACCCATTCCATTCGACGTAGGGTTTTAATTATTTATTTCACCACGTCTACCATGGCGATTTATTTTGCTTATCACCCCTTTACTCTCTCAGCCTTTCATAACGTACTCTCAGGTGAATACTGTAAATCGTCTGGTGTCAGCTGGAGCACAGTCTACAGATGTCCGGAACTTGCATGGGTTAATGGTATCAGTGTTGACAATCATAGGATGGTTTGCTTACGTTCAGGTGATAAAAATTGTCTGACGAACTTGAGCCGGAGTAGTATACTAGACTTGTTTCAGTTATGGGAGTCTTTAAGTAAAAAAAATAAATAAATCAGAGGAAAAAAAAAGTTACGAAATAGCAATAAGAAAACAGCCCATAGTCGGGTTGAGAGAGAGAGAGAGAGAGAGAGAGAGAGAGAGGCAGGGGGAAGAGAGGGAGGAGTAAGGTTCTGTTGATTCCCGCCACCGCCTCAACAAAAACCGCCCTTGATTGTACTTGCAGGCCCGACCCCGGTGAAAGAATCTGCCAGCCTTTGTTGGTCCTCTTTCGGTCTCCTTCCTTCCGCTAAAACTGCATACACACTTGCCAATTTTAATTCGCCACGACGAAATTTCTTAAACGACGGGAACAGTTTGCAGAAAGAAAGGAAAGGGAAGGGGGGGGAGGAGGGGAGGAGAGAGAATGGGTCTGCAAATGGCGACTAAACGAGGCAAAGGCATCGCTAAGGAGAGTTAAATCCTTTGTAGTGTGTGGAGGTGTGTGCAAGAACTCGCGCGTGTGGCCTTGAGAGAGAGAGAGAGAGAGAGAGAGAGAGAGAGAGAGAGAGAGAGAGAGAGATTAAACTTTCTTACAAAGCAGGACTTAAAGTTATTGGTTCCTTACCTTTGGAAACGCACAGGCAGAGCACAAAAAGGGAGAGAGAGAAAAATAAAAAAGGAAGTAGGAGCATTCGCAAAATTAGCTAATGACAACGAATTTAATTTGCCAGCTGCCTCTCTTGATAGTTCTTACACTTTCGTGTCTTCTTTTTCCTGTTTCTTCATTTTTCCATCAAGTTTATTTCCGAGAAATTGGTTTAGAATGATGATGATGATGATAATGGTAGTAATGGTCATCCCGATGACGATGGAGAAGCAAACAACAATTGATAATGACGATGAAGATGAAGAAGAAAGATGATCTTGATGATGATAATGAACACCCGCTTCTCCCTACCTGGATTATGGTGTTGATGCTTATAATTCTGTTGCGAACGATAATACTCTTAGTCAAACAGTTATGAAACTTTGACATAATACTCTGAAAAGTTTGCTGGACTCTCAAGATCTACAGTAGTCGTCGTGTTTCGAAAGGCTTCGCTCACTGACTTGTTATTTACCGCAGTGAAGTGAACCTGTACTATATCCGACACCACATGTCCTGTGCAGCATGTTTACCTGGTTGCTGACCAAAATTAAACCGTTGATTCATGATACACAGTTTGTTATGCATTTTACTGTGGTGAGGCAAATGTAGAGGAAAGTTAATATTGGGACAAATTTTCACGTATTATTCCTCATGACTCTCACTTTGCTCCGCCATCTAAAATTCTTAGATGAAAGAGGCGTGGTAGCTTCCCTGGCCATCGATGATTCTCTGCGATGTGGTAAGTGAAGAAGGTAAGTGGTGGACATGCCCTAAGTGTGAAGTAGACGGAATGGAATATTAGGCGAACTGTTATTGCTGTACTGTATATAAATTCGCCGTGAAGTTTTGCTTGTGCAGGATGAGTACCAGATCACTGACTGAAGTAAAACTGCTATTATTTTTCTTTTTGTGATGCAATTGTAGAGAAAAAGAAATATGCAAAGTTCCACTCATGAATTAAGGACTGGGACAGATAAATTGGTGATGTTTTGTGGCCAGACGGGTGCTGTTTCTCAGACCAGTTTTCCAACGCTTGTGATATCTCTTTTCCTCTCAGGTTCCTACCCAGTTATAACAGCAGGAATAAGGCTAAACTATATGAAAACGTTCATTTACATTTCTTCATTAAAGAATATCCTCCGTCAAAGCACACACACACACACACACACACACACACACACACACACACATCCTTAGCTTTGTATGCAGTGTGTTTAATGCCAAGCAACTTTATTCTCCTCAGAGAAACCTGCCTTCATCCAAGAAGGGTCACATATATATGATTCGGCTTCCAGAATTATATAACACTGCTGCTTAAACTATGAAGTGTCTGTTGCATTAGTGTAACTATATTTGTCAAGCGCGATATTTCTAGGGTATTCTCGCTGCCGCCATTCGATACAGTTATGTTTTTAGAGACGTTTGGCTGTGGAGGGGTTAAAAACAGTATCCATTTTCCCCTTCAGCTTGACGATGTCTCTTGTACTATTGTTGATACCACAACATGACATAATTCAGCTCAGGCAACTTTTTGCTTGGAACTGATTTACTGCGCACGAACTTGGATTGAGTCCGGCGACAGAAGATCAATCTGTTCCTGACATTTCCCAAATGCAACACATGTCTGAAGCTATGGCCAAAATCCCGTGGAGAACGTATTTAAGAATTTTACTTCAGAACACAGAGGCGTGTTGTTGCTCTCATGCATGGTTAAACTTGGCTGTAATGAGGTGTTGATTTGTGTGTGTGTGTGTGTGTGTGTGTGTGTGTGTGTGTGTGTGTGTGTGTGTGTGTGTGTGTGTGTGTTTGCAACTTCGAAAATTCCAGTCATGACTATCTCATTCCTATCCTTCTCTCAAGGAAGGCTGAAATAATAAAGGCAGTATATAAAACTCCTATTATCAATCATATCCCTACGGTGCTGCCAGCTCCCAGTGTGAGGATGAACAAAGACTCCGATCCCTACCCTCCCCGTCACTCACCCTTGAGCCTTTCAAACAATCAGTTACATTTTTCACTGCCAGTAGGGAATAGCGGTCTCACCCCCTCATCCTTCCCTATTAACCTCCTCAGTCAGGCATGTCACTCTTAAGCTGCATGCAGTCCTCTGGCGGTGTGAGAGGCTGCACTGAGTAATGGCCTACACCGGAAATTCAATTAGTTATGAAGAAATTGCAGTCTTTTTGTTGTCTGATGTGTATTTTAATGCAAATGGTAGGTGATCACTGATAGTGAGACAGAATTTCATATTGTGTCCACTTTAGAAACTGCCGGGTCGAAACTGCCATATCTCATCTTGAAAGCGGAGCTGTGACAGAAAGTTAACACTGGACAATGGTGTTAATTAGGAAAAAAATGCCAATAAAAGGATGTAATGCAACAGTATACTCTTTTTTTGTCACCGATTTGAGAAACAAGCTGCAATGGACGAAAATTTTCAATTTAACCTGGACGAACAGTGGCTCTATCCCGTTCCTCGTTGTCAAATATGAAGCATCTTTTTGTTACCATGTCTGACACTGCTAATCTTTTTCTGGTTCATGCTAGCATTTGTTATCCTTAACAAATTTCCTCCGTCACTTAGATCCGTCTCTCGGGTCATGCACTTAATCACAGCGTTATCGAAATAAAACAGTTGCCATATCTTTGTTTCTCACAAAATTCCGATTTTTTACTATCCTCCCACATATACTACAGTTATTCATGAAGTGTCTGTTCGTATTTGTTTCTGGCTGGCTGTCCAAGTTTGTAGAACCGCAAAATATTATAGTGACCTCCTGGATACAGCAGTGTGGGAGTGGTGCATCTCATCCCTCACTCGACTATCTAATTTAATTTATCACCAGTAATGTGCAAAAATGGTATACAGATGTGTGAGATTCAATGTCCATAGGTTGGTCATTTATACTAAAACACACCACGGAGTCACATATACACTGCACATCATCACGGCCGTTGTTACCTACTACAAAACTGAAGATAGACCGATAAACAAGAACACTCTCCAGGCCATTCAAACACCCAAATCTGAAACAGATAGGCCAACCATGGATAATCATTTATGACAATCATTGGGTAGAGAATAATTATACAGACGTGAAAGCTCAGTAGCCATTAAGGATCTCACATAGATAGATGTAATTTATTAAAAACCATTTCCATATACAAGTCATTGGATTTGTAAACAAACTTAGCAATCCATTATGTCTATAGCTGAAAGATTTTTATTTTGGCCACTGTTAGCTGACTATATTTGGGTGAGGCAGGCTTTGTGGCACACAAATGTAAAAACTAAGATCATCTCACATGAGAATACACGATAGAGGCGTACGAGTTCCCCCAGATTCTTCTCATTTCCAGTAGAAGCAAACGTTACCCCTTTCAGTAAGATGTCGGTATTTAAATCTTGTTCTTGCTATCCCCGGATGGTTTATTCAGTTCAGACTAGACCTTCTGTAGTGAAGGAGTTATTGAATGTTGCCATTAGCTCTCTCTTCACAAGATGTCATTTATATCTGAAGAAAATTGCGTGGCGACAGTATAGGGCCAAAAAAAAAAAAAAATCATTCTGAAGGGGTTACCATGTTCTACTTGCTGAGAGATTCATTTTGTCACAGTAAGTGTTTCACATATGTTAAAGGGAGGTAAGATTTCTCCCGGATACTTTATTGTCGCATGGCCTCACAAATCAGAAAAAGGTGTTACTGTTAATTCCCTCATGATCGAGACAAAGCAAGTAATCTGTTCCAGCCAACAACAGACGATATTATTAAGTTTAAAGTGAGGCATAGCAGCCTATGAGTACGAGACCCTTCAGTACGATTGCTTCGACGTAATAAATGTGATAAATGTCAGCAAAATATGAGGAACGTGATGAAGTTGGTGTCAGTAACTTTTTTTAGGCGGCCTGGAGACTGATTCAGACCCAAATGGGGTCTTGTAAAGCTAAATTTCAGTATCCTGATGGGTTGCAAAGAAAGTAAGTGCGGAATCCCAGACATGTGCAGTTGTTACTGAACATAAGTGCACCATCGGAAAAAAAAAAAAAAAAAAAAAAAAAAAACTATCCCCTCTCCTGTCTTTCTCACCACAGACCGCGATCATTATTCGCTTGAATGCGAAGTAAACAACACTGATGACACTGACTTGTGGTCACTGTCAGACTCATCTGCTGAGTCTTAAAGTCCATGGTAAGAGAAGCAAGAGAGGCGGCAGGACGCTGGCTGGCAACTGGACGCCTAGACAGAAGAACGAGGTGAAAGAGAACGAGGTCAGAGAACCAAAGTCCAGGAGTGACGCACGTCCGAGGCAGTTGCAACTAATGAAAAGACTGCTGCAGGTTCGAGAATAAAACAAAAGTTTCCAGTTTCAGAATGTCTCAGTGTGTTCGTACCTAGAACTGAAACGAAACAAAAATCAGGGCTGTAGATATGTCGGAGGCGTGTCATATTCTGGGTGAAGATCTGGTATTAGGATACATTGACAGTCTTCCTTGCTTATATGAAGGGAATTAATAACAAGCTTCCTTCTTTTCTGAAACTGTTTTTGAGAAATAAAAAAATACTGAAACTCAGTTATCCCTTCAGTAAAAAAAATACTGACACTCAGTTATCCCTTCAGTAAAGTTAGGTCTTTCCATCTTATTCTTGCTATTACCAGACCCTTTCATATATGGCTTCTGATGCCAATGGGAACACCGCTTCATGCCCAGAAGTAAAACGAAGTATCGAATTTAGCCATCTCATTTAAACGACGTTTCTCATATTCTGTTACTGCGACCACCATTTGAATTTTGTTCACCTTGGACAGACTTTCCGAAGAAGATGCTTTAGATACAGCCTACATCATCCTCTCCTCTACTGGATGCTCTCTTAAGCTGAACAAAATCGTCTGGATATAACAAGAGCATTTAAAAAAAAAAAAAATTATGAAAGAGGTAGCCTAAGACTATTTTCTTGTGGGATGAAGAAAATTTGTCACTCGACCTTCTCACTGTCGGGTCTTCTCAAACATATTATTCCTAGCAACGTCAGGCGTATATACATCGGATAATAGTAGCTCTATGAAACCTGAGGGTGATATTATTGGTGCAGATCACAATCTCAAGTTTAGAACCATTCTTGTATTCATTTCCTGCATCCTCATTATTCAGTTCAAAGTAACTGTACAGTAGAAGCCTGAAAGTGATAATATTATGCTTTTTGTGTCGTGACTTTCAGTGGGAGGAAATAAAATGGTGTTTAAGAAATGGTAGCGTTTTCCTGTAGTCTGAACAACAGCTGGAGCTCTGCTGTGTGTGTATTTGTGTGTGTGTTTACGAACCGATTGAAAGAACACGTACAGAAGTACATGGTAATTAGGGTCCTTATAGGGATTCATTAGAATGAAGCACCACGCGTGTGAAAATATTCATAAGCTAAAGTGAAGCACTAAATATGGCTTCGTTTGAAGGAATCATCATACATCTGAAAATTCTTGGACACCTGAAATGAGGCATCATGTGTGTGAAAAGTCTTGGAGAGGTAACGTGACGCACCATGTGTGGTAAAATTCTCGGAGAGCTAAAGTGAAGCACCGTGTATGTGAATATTCGTAGTGTGCTGAAGTGAAGCACCATGTGTATGATAATTCGTCGAGAGCTAAATTGAAGCACTGAGGGTGTTATGAATCTTCGAGAGCTAAAGTGAAGCACCACGCGTGTAAAAATTCTTGGAGAGCTGAGTGAAGCCTCATGAGTGGGAAAATTCTTGGAGAGCTATTGTGAAGCATTAAATGTGGTTTCCGTATAACCACTGTGTATGTGAAAATCCTAAGGAATGAGTGACTGACGGGGCCACTCCTAAAGATGCTCCCACATCAAAAGCAATGCCCCATCTCTGCATTTATATTCAGTTGAAAACAACCGTTTCAATACAAGTCTTCTACATTATATTCTTGCTACTTCCTCTTGCTTTTACTTAGACTGGGAATGTGCATTACTAATGAAATTTATATATCGAGAACCCGTCAGCTTGAACATTTTCCTAAGCTTAAAAAAAAAGTCTAAAGGAAAAGAATAGCTGAAAAAGACGAAACGACGGTCAAAGGGATAATATTTTCAGTACGATGTAACTCCGCTGAAGAAAAGATAGAGTTCCAGGTGAGCCAAACATAGTCACGACAATGGTACTGCCTCCTTGTAAGACGAAGAAAACCTGGATCGCTAACCATGTGTGTGATATCGCTGAGAGAGAGAGAGAGAGAGAGAGAGAGAGAGAGAGAGAGAGAGAGAGAGAGATCTGGCAGGTAGTAATAGAGGAGAGGAGAGGGTTTGGGTGGAGTGGAGAATATGTTTGATGATGGAGAGGTCAGATTATGGGACAAAGTACCGTATTGGACGGAAGAGGGGAAGTTGGAGAGAGAAGGAGGAGAAGGAAGAAGAGCAGGAGGGAGAAAGAGAGGAGAAGGAGGCATGTTTGGAAGGAGGAGGATGCGGAGGAGGAGGAGGTAGTACTAGGAAAGAGACAGAAAGACGAAAGAGAAAGCGAAGAAAGGAAGAAGACAAATGTGAGTGGAAGAAGAGAGAGAGGAGCAAAAGAGAAAAGAAAGAAGAATGCAATGCTCAGAGGAGGAAAAAGGTAATGAGGAGGGAGAATGATATGAGAGGATAATGCTGCGAGAGGAAAAGAAAGAAGAAGGCAAAGGATGGGAGGGAGAATGGAAGGAGGTAATGCTGGGGGACAGAGAGAGAGAGAGAGAGAGAGGATAAATTAATGCCGGTGGGGGAGGGGAGGAAAGAGAGAATGAAAGTGGAAAGAGAACGAGAGAGCAAGAGGGAAATGTGGAGGAGACGCCAACGCTGGCTGGGAGAAAGGGTCATAGAGGAGGAGGAGGAGAGGCGAATATTAGGATGGATGAAGAAAGCTAAAAAAAGCCAATCCAGGGGAAGAGAAAGACAGAAGGAGGAGGAGAAGTGAGAGGGAAAGAATGCTGGAGAAAGGGAACAAGCTCTGGAGAGGGAGAGGAAGAAAAAAGTGAGAGGAAGCCAGCACGCCCGCTTGCATATTGATAAAGAAAAAGACTGAGAGAGAGAGAGAGAGAGAGAGAGAGAGAGAGAGAGAGAGAGAGAGAGAGAGAGAGAGAGAGAGAGAGACAGACAGACAGACAGAGACAGAGACAGAGACTGAGAGACAGAGACAGACAGACAGACAGACAGATAGACATAGAAAGACATCGTAACTTATGGAAGTAATGATGAAAGAGTGGTAAGGTGATATCGTGAGGGACACAGAACTATAAGAAGCAGAGAGAGAGAGAGAGAGAGAGAGAGAGAGAGAGAGAGAGAGAGCTGCGGTGGGGAGGGGGGGTGATGATGGAAGGGACGCGATGTGGACCCGCGAGAGTGGACACACGGCCTCAGGAAACAAGATGGTACATGATGGAGAAGGCGGGAGGTGACACGAGAGGCGATGTCTGATGGTATTAGGAGGCTGCATAGCATTTTGTCATCCTGTTTTTCCCTTGTAATATTCCACCGTAACTGTCTTAGGCTTCAGAAGTACTCATATGAAATTCAATCCTCAGGCGTTAGCTGGAATACTAAAGTTGTACTTATCATGTGAGAGTGTATGGAAGCAGTATTATCACCCTTAGGCTTCGATTCTCGCTCTCAAATAAGTAAATTGTCTGGCGTCAGCTGAAATTGAGTGCCGGACTTGTTTAAAGTAAAAGATCGATGTTCTCTTTAAGTTATAAAATGGTCCAGTGAATTCGCAATAGGTGACACTAATGTTTTTATCTGGCTACAGAACTGCATCGCCAGTGTCCTGTGCTTCGACACCCAGAGAGTAAATTTGAAAGCCCATGGAGACATGAGCAGGAAGATCGATAGTACTTTTGCTGCCGATCGGGCTGCCTTCATCCTGCCGCACCACCCACTACCATTCCATCCCGCCACACGAGCACCTTCGTTTTCTGTCTGTCACATCAAAATTCTAAATGATATCTTCCCTTCGCAAACATCGCCTGTCATACAACGCAGGTGTTCACAAGTATACTTTGTCCCACCCTGTTCCTATCACCATCCACCATCGCAGCCTGTCCCGACTCATTCTCCCTACTACTACACCCATTTTTGCTCCCTCCCCCCTCCATGGAATTTGTAGAAGAAATCTATGACTTACAATTTACCGGCTTACGTACCGGTCGCACCTTCACGGGATACACTTCACAGGACGTGCTCTGCCTCCCACCATCGTCCCAGCCACTTCCATCCACCCCGGTTCACACACTCCAGTCAGGCCTAAAACATCTGATTCTAAGAATCTCATAGTACCGAAGGGATAATTTTTTGTCTCACGCCTTCATAACGATGAACAGAAGCGCTGTGTATTGAGATGATAAAGATAAATAGACCTACATAAAACTGAAAAATAGGAACTTTCTAATTCAGTAGGTTTGGTGGGTGACTGGAGCCTTCCTGCTTTGCTATCTTTATCGTCGACTCACAGAGTTGTTATGTCAGTTATAGCCTAACCTATAGCAAACATCCTTGAAAAGTCCGAGTGTCTCGTTGTTTGTTTTCCTTTGTACTCTTTTGTACCACAGATCTCATTGATTTATTAGTGATTGTCACGAATTCGTGCGAGCGTATTTATATAAATTCGTGACATAGTGCTTTGATGAGAAAACCATGAACTCTAGTGGAATTCCCACTGGGCATCACTCAGTTCAACCATCCTCGTATTCACTTCCGTGGGGATGGTTTTCAGAACATTTGTCACAAGTGACCATTCTTATCCACAACATTAGTGCTTTCACCGAGTGATTTATTGTGTAGTGGATGTTGGAGTGGCCCTGGTGAAAGAGGATAGTGTCTGGAAACTCCCTGTCCTGTTGTTTGCAGATGATACTGTGTTGTTGAGTGAAGACGAAGGAGAGCTGCAAGGCTTGGTGGATGAGTTTGGGAGAGTGTGTAAGAAATGGAATCTAAAGGTGAATGTAGGGAAGAGTAAAGTGATGGTCTTTGAGAGAGGTGAAGTCATTGAATGTACAGCGAGGTTGGATGGTGAGAAATTGGAAAATGTGAGTACGTTTAAGTACTTGGGTAGTGTGATGAGTAAGGATGGAGGTTTGGAGGGTGAAGTGCTTGAAAGGGTACAGCAGGGAAGAAAGGTTGCTGGTTCCTTGAAAGCAGTGATAAGAAACAGGGAAGTGAGCATGGAAGTGAAAAAGTTACTACATGACAGTATTGTGATACCAACTCTAACGTATGGACGTGAAGCTCGGACGTTGTTGGAAGGACACACGTCAAGAGTAAGAGCAGTGGAAATGAGTTATTTAAGAGGAGACTGTGGAGTCACGTGGAGAGACAGGCTGACGAATGAGGATATAAAGGAGCGTTGTGGTGTTGATGTGGATGTGATAGGTAGCGTTATGAGGAACACACTGAGGAGGTTTGGCCATGTGGAGAGGATGGAGGGTGAAAGACTGACGAAGAGAGTGTATGTGAGTGAGGTGGAGGGGGGAAGAGGGAGAGGGAGGCCGAGAATGAGATGGAGGGATGGGGTGGAGAGGTATATGAGAGAGGGGGGTGTGAGTTGGGAGCAGGGCAGTGAAATGGCAGGGGACAGGGCGACGTGGAGGCGATTTGTTTGTGGCCACCCCAAACGGTATTGAGGCGTCTGGCAATAGATAGATAGATAGACTATATCGTTCATGTTCCTTCCGTTGACCGTTGAAGTTAGGCCACTCTTACTTCCTGCAAATACGGCCAGCTCGTACCTCCCTTCCGAGTTTGAATTCAGTCAGCTCGGGATCGTCGCGAGGATAGGATCGTTTTGTGCCCAGCGTAGAGCAGCATCTCTGTTGTACAGCGAATTCCTGAATCTCCACCTAGACAGTGATTGGCGAAGCGGGCTTGGAGTGAATAGCAGCGTTGGTGTTCATCACAGGCACCCAGACTTTCGTCTCGGCTGCCCTCCACTGACCAGTATTTCTGTTCGTTTTCTAGGCTTAAGTTTAATTCGCTTTTGAATGAGCGAGTGAGTGTATTCTCTTGTCATTTGAATTCATGAGTCCCCTAGCGACCATGAAATTCCCCTTTTGAATTTATTTTGAGATTCATATAACGTAAATTTATTTTGTTGTAATAAATAAATTTACAGTTCTTTTTTTTGAGCTTAATGTAATTAGAGATGTGTTTTATTTCTCTACATTAAGCTTATTTTAGTTGCTGCTCCTAGTTTGCACAAACTCTTTACAATATTCATAACTGGTACTTAGGCCAGTTCCTTTATATCAAACTTAAATCCGTTGTGCTGGCCAGGAGTTACGCACCGGCAAGAACCTGTTTATTATTATTAGCATTAGTTATTGATTGTCAGGGGTGGAATCACTTTCTCGAGAGGCTAACAGTACTACAAACAGCACACGTGAGTAATTAGTCTCTGCTGTGTACTGTTGAGAAAGTTCATAAATTCTCGTCCTTAGAGAATCGGCGAAGTAATCCGGCATAAAGTAAATCTTAATGCTTGATTTTCACAAGTCAACTCCTTGTCTGTATTTTCAAGTAACATTTAGCATTTTTAATTCTTACATCCACATTCCCCCCCTTGACATCTGGCGACCTCATTCCAGGATATTAACTCCTAGCTCTATAGTTATTAACGAGATAATACTCTCTCACTCACACCTAGGTATTTATCATTAAAGTCTAAAGGCACTATCTTAGTGGTGGTTATTGATTCATTTCTATTAATTTTACGTAACATTTTTCCCAGTCAGTTGCATTTATTTTTTTCTTTCTTTACCAGTTTAACTAGATAAATCTTGTCACCACCAACCTGTGCCTATATTCTTTACTTTTGATTATTGGCATTTCTCTGCAAAATAGCAGTCAGTATTCAGTCTTTAGTCTACTCAGCCTTAGTTGAGTTAGCATCATGGCTACTAATATATTTGTACAGGAAGCCAAAGATATGGGGCTTACCGACCCCCAGCAAATTAAAGAGTATGTGCTCTCACAGTTTAGTTACGAACAGCAACGTGAGATTGATGCCTGTGAAGAGCATAGAATTCAACATGAATACGAGCGAGAACAACGTGAACACGAGCGAGAACAACGAGAGAGAGAACGAGAACACGAACGTGCCGAGTGCCAGGCAGGTGAGAAACATGAACTTGAGATGCTGAAGCTCAAGTGAGACTCCTTGGCTTCAGACACATCTGGTGCAGCTAACCCAAGCTCCATGAGCACCCTCCCTGCACATGTTCTGGCGATCCCATGCATCAAGCTTCCTTCATACAAGGAAGTCGAGCGAATTGAGCCATTCTTAGCTCGTTTAGAAAACATGGCTCAGCTGTACCAGCTGGATGAGGCAACTAAGTGGCTCCAGTTTCTTAGCTTGTTTGAGGGCCCTGCCCTCGATATTCTCCACAGAATTCGTGGAGACAATCTCACGTATGAGATGATGAAGGCTGTACTCATCAAAGCGTATGGTCTCACAGTTGATGATGCCAGGATTCAGTTTATGAGGGCGTGTCTACAAGAAAAGGAGACTGCTGTTCAGTTTCTTGATTGGCTTACTGCTTACTTAGATGAGTGGATGGAGAAAGATGAAACTTCTCCCATGCGAGAGGGAATAATTGACCTTATGCTGTGCATGCAGCTAGAAAAGTCGTGGCCTGCTGAGCTTACGGCTCAGCTTAAGATCTGCCAGGTAAAGGATGCCAGCCAAATGGTGGAGAAGGCTGATATATTCTTCACTGCGTACTTGTATCAAACTCGTTAGCAACACACATGGAACAGGACAGGTGACAAACCTGGGAAACCGTCTCAGACAGAGCCCCAGCATCAAGGCCGTTCTCAGAATAATGGCGAAGGTCCAAACAAACTGCAGAAAAAGGACCAGGGGCATAATACCCTGAAACCTGAGTGGAAGCGGTACGACAAGTACCCTAATCAGTGTCAGCATCAGCCATGCAATCAACTGTCGGGACTATCCTTTTCAGCACCAGCCCCGGGGTATCAGAGGGAGGAGGCAAACGCAGCCTTCATTCCTCAACAGCAGTACAGTGGTGTCGTCCCTAGCAGCAGAGGTGCTTCCCCACAGTTCACTAGTCCCCCAGCGACAGTGAACTCTCTGCCACAGGTGGTCAACGCTCTATCTCCCCAGACAGTGAGTACGACCCCTCAGGTATCTAATTCTCAGGGCACCATGTTTGCTGCATCATTCATTCAGCAGCCTCATCAGTGGCTGGGTGCTTCCTCCACCGTCCCTCCTACAAGTAACTATGCCTTCCTTGTTCAGCCAGGGTTTGTGGGAGGTGTTTTTGTAAAGGTCCTGAGAGACAATAGTTCCTCAGGTTGCTCTGTCAGGCAGAGTCTAGTTCGGCCTGAGGTCGGCAGATGCAAGCTCAGCTTATTGATGGATCAGTGAGATTGTTCCCTGAGGCACGTATCCAGGTAGCATCTCCATTTTACACTGGTACGACAGCCGCAGTTATCATGCCAGAGCCTTTGTTTGACCTAATAATAGGCAACATACCAGGTGCCAAGTATAGCTGTAACATAGCTGATGCAATTCAGACTTTGGCTGCAGTAACACGAGACATGGCCAAGGCTCCGAACTGTGTCACTCCTGTGACCATTGCATCACCGCAAAATCTAATTTGTAACCAAGATGTTGTTCAAGAACAACATCCTGACCCGACACTTGCTGCGGTGCTGAAGAAACAGAAGGGTAGAGTGATTAAGTATTCACGGGGAGGCCTAGCCAGGTTCCTTCGTAAACAAGGACGGCTCTACCATGAGTCACGAACACCCCAGGGCGATGTTCGACTGCAGTTCGTCGTTCCTGATAAGTACCGCCAAGCAGTGTTAGAATGGGGTCATTGTTCAGCCTTAGGTCACATCGGCAAAAGGAAAACCCAGGGCCGTATCCGTGCTGACTTTTTCTGGCCAGGAATGGGACCGGAAATAGATAGTTTTGTGCGTTCCTGCAATGTGTGTCAATGTACCATGAGTCAGGGATGTGTCCTTCCTGCGCTGTTTGAATCCACGCCCATAATCTCTGAGTCAGTTGAAAGAGAGGGCAGTGGTAATGTGGGTGCAGACCTGATGTCTCGCCTGCTAACTGATAACTAACACTGGCAACTATTGTTTGCTGGGTTCCCTAAGACGGGCATCCTCAGAGATTTATGCAATCCAAGGACCAGCCTGGTTCCCAGTTAATAGTTTATCAGAATACCTGACATCTCACCCGTTGGTCTCACAGGACACATTATGTCCAGGACCTGTATATATATATATATATATATATATATATATATATATATATATATATATATATATATACCGTAGGTTAAGGGGGAAGTTCGAGAACCCCACAGAGGCAATCCGAGGCTGTGTTTGAATTACCTTGTGGTGTCTCGAGTTATGGGCCTCTCTGAGGATTTCCGGAGAATGCACATTATCCACATGAGTGTTCACACCCACGGTGGGTGTTAAAATGTGACCTGCCCGAGATTGTGTAGTGATTCTCAGCTTGCCGTTATTAATCGTAAGTGTAGTGTAGGTTTAACCAGTAAACTGCCCGTTCTCAGAGATTTGAGCAATCCAAGGACTAGCACGTTTCCTGGTTAAAAATGTAGGTTTAACCAGTAAACTACTGGCTACCCTAAGAGATTTATGCAGTTCAATGACTAGTATCTTTCCTGATTAAGAATCTAGGTTTAACCAGTAAGCTACAGGGGTCCTCAGAGATTTGAGCAATCCAAGGACTAAGTTTCCCGGTTAATAATGTATCCATTAACAAAATAATAGTGTACTTTTTGTAACATAAGTACTGACTACTAGGCTAAGAGGGAAACTGTAATAAAAATTGTTGCACTGACACGTTTGATGCTCCACCTTGATTGATTTCACAGGTACAGTTGGCGGGTGTAGCAGTTTTGTTGTGCAGATCAGCTGATCGTTTCTGCCGCATGCTACCACCTCTTCTCTTCTGCCTCGCTGTTTCTATTTACTATTGATTTGTATTATATCATATTACATGTAGGCACAGTTACACCACAAAAAGTCACATCTACACCGTGTATTACATACATCACACTACATAACAATTAGTTGTTAATGTAAATGTAGCGAACTTTTTGCACCGTCATCATGGAGTTTTTTCCTTAAGCTTGCTTCTATTAACATAAATACGAGTTTTTTATGCTCATGGGCGACAGTGATTTTCTCCTGTAGCAGGATAGTACACACACTACAGTGTGAATCTTGTGTGACTGAGTTAGGATGTATATATGTATATTGTAAAATTTTTCTGAAGAAAAATTTGATTTTGATGGGGCGTAATGTCGCGAATTCGTGCGAGCGTAGATATATAAATTCGTGACATAGTACTTTGATGAGAAAACCACGAACTCTAGTGGAATTCCCACTGGGCATCACTCATTTCAGCCATTCTCGTATTCACTTTAATTGGGATGGTTTTCAGAACACTTGTCACTGTTTCACAAGTGACCATTCTTATCCATGACATTAGTGCTTTCACCGAGTGATTTATTGCGAGCCTATATCGTTCACCTTCCTTCCGTTGACCGTTTAAGTTAGGCCACGCTTACTTCCTGGGAATACGGCCAGCTCGTACCTCCGTTCCGTGTTTGAAGTCAGTCAGCTCAGGATCGTCACGAGGATAGGATCATTTTGTGCCCAGCGTAGAGCAGCGTCTCTGTTGTACAGCGAATTCCTGAATCTCCACCTAGACAGTGATTCGCCGAGCGGGCTTGGAGCGAATAGCAGCATTGGTGTTAATCACAGGCGCCCAGACTATATAGTTTTGGCTCCCCTCCACTGACCAGTATTTCTGTTCGTTTTTCTAGGTTTAAGTTTAATTAGCTTTTGAATGAGAGAGTGAGTGTATTCTCTTGCTATTTGAATTCATGAGTCCCCTAGCGACCATGAAATTCCCCTTTTGAATTTATTTTGAGATTCATATAACGTAAATTTATTTTGTTGTAATCAATAAATTTACAGTTCTTTTCTTTGAGCTTAATGTAATTAGAGACGTGTTTTATTTCTCCACATTAAGCTTATTTTAGTTGCCGCTCCTAGTTTGCACAAACTCTTTACAATATTCATAACTGGTACTTAGGCCAGTTCCTTTGTATCAAACTTAAATCCGTTGTGCTGGCCAGGAGTTACGCACTGGCAAGAACCTGTTTATTATTATTAGCATTAGTTATTGATTGTCAGGGGTGGAATCACTTTCTCGAGAGGCTAACAGTACTACAAACAGCACATGTGAGTAATTAGTCTCTGCTGTGTGCTGTTGAGAAAGTTCATAAATTCTCGTCCTTAGAGAATCGGCGAAGTAAGCCGGGATAAAGTAAAACTTAATGCTTGATTTTCACAAGTGAATTCCTTGTTTGTATTTTCAAGTAACATTTAGCATTTTCAATTCATAAATTCACATTCCCCCCCGTGACAGTGATGATCTTTACCAATCAGTAGGTATGACCTCAATCGATCTGTACAGATGTGACTCAATTTGATGGGGCCTTATATGCCCAAAAAGATAAAATAACAGACTGAAAGAGGCTTCAGCTAATACCTAGCATTTGAACATGGCTGAGATGAAATGTACCTGCAAGACTGACTCTAAGCAAATATATTTTGCTAAGAAATAGCAAACATTTCATGAAGGAACCTGAAGTTGTCTGAATGACTCTAAAAGGCCATACTGAACTACACTCACTTGACTGGAATGGTACTGAAAGTCCCACTGAACATGAGGGGGTATTGATGAATGCGGCTGGAACTACTTGAGATTCAAATGACACTGAATAATCCTGAATGTTCCTGAGTTTACCTGACTGTACCAGGATGGGTCGTGGGGTTTGGGGATCGGGTATGGGAGCTACTGTACATGAGCCTAAAGTGGCCTAATTGATTTACAGTTAGACTATTTCATCCCAGTGGACCTGAAATGACCATAAACTACATGAACTTATTTGATACTAGATCGGAATGAATATGAATAGACCTGAAGTGGGCTGAGCTGACCCCTGGGCTACATCGTTCCTGACTAGGTCCTCTGTCTGATGACCATGGATGGAGAGGACTATGGTGGCAAGGCGGAGGTAGGCGGTCAGTGAACGTGCTTTCCGGACATGGCTTGCAAGAATACTAAAGAGTAAGTGTAGAAATAAGGGGCAGAAAGAAAAGGTGGAAGCTATTCTTGCACCTTGATAGTCCCATGTATACCATCTACCAGTATATCTTTGAATATCAACATAGTTTGCTAAGGTAAAATACAAGAGAATGTTAACCTGTCCTACAGTGAATTACACTACAAAGCCAGCACTGTTATGAAGCATCCTGAGTCCACGGGCATACAGTCCAAAGGAGAAAGAGAGCCAGGTTAAAAACGTCAGAGTTTGAGGGAAGGAAGGAAAGGAGGGAGGGAGGAAAGAAGAGGAAGAGAAGGAGAAAAGAACAGAGGAAGTGAGGAAGGAAGGAGGGTCTCTCTCTCTCTCTCTCTCTCTCTCTCTCTCTCTCTCTCTCTCACACACACACACACACACACACACACACTGTACTTGCCATTTCACTCATTTTCTTCCTAAATGTACTCAATTCCACTAACGGTGGAATTGAGTACACTTAGGAAGAAAATGAGTGAAATGGCAAGTACAGTAGTCACCCACGAGAGTGTTATGGAAGAGTTCAGAAATGACACAGACAATTAGGCAAGTAAGCAGTCTTATAGACCAGAGCAGTGATACTGAGGCGAAGGTAACACAGGTGAATGAAGCTGTGCAAAGCTACAAAAATGATGTGGAAACCACGTATGCTGAAATGGTGAAAGTAAAGAAAGACTTAGAAACAAGGGTGGAGGAAAAAAGCATTAAACAGGAAGTGAAAAGAATAATCCAAAACAATCCAAAGTTAGTCAGAGATTCGGTAGATATAAACAAATCTATAGTAATCACTGGTATAGAAGAGGAAGAAGTAAAAAACAAGATCACAAGAGACAAAAAGGAGATGGCAAATGTAATGAGCTTACTGAAAGAAGTATCAGAGGAAATCTGTAGTAAAGACATAGAGGAACACAAAAGGTTAGGGAAATACGAGAAAAGAGGGACAAGACCTCTAAAGGTGACTTTCCAGAGTGTAAACACTGTGTAAGAGATACTAAAAAATGCAAAGAATCTTATGGAAAAAGAGGAGTTCAAAAATGTATGGATAAAAAGATGCCTAACACAAGAGGAACTGGAATTACTGAAAGAGAAAAGGGAGGAAGCAAAAACAAAAATGAGGGAAGATCAGGAGAAAAAGAATTTTTTTTTACAAAGTAATAGGATTGCAGGTACGAAAGTGGTACACAAACAGGATGGAATAAAAAGGAGGAAGGTAGTAAAACCATGTCATGACAAGTATATAAACAATATGATAAAGTTGATGTACTCAAATGTGGATGGAATGGTATCTAAATTACTAGAGATGAATGATTATGTCAGAGAAAATGAACCACAAATAATATGCCTAACTGAAACAAAATTAACACCAAGGATATCCAATGACATACTAAACTTAGAGAAATACAATATATGGAGAAGAGACAAATTTAAAAAAAGGGGGAGGAATTATAATATTAACTAAGAAAAATCTAAAAGTCAATGAAATAAAACTAGATATACCATCACAAGTAGAACTGATTGCAGTAGAGATCAACACATTTGAAGGGAAAGTAATTGTAGCCAATTTGTACATGCCACCCAGATCAACACATGGGAAAGAGTTGAATATGAGGACCTGGCAGAGAGTACAATTCAGAGTTTAAGATCATTACTACATAAAATGGAAGAGAAATCGGAAAGAATGATACTAACTGGGGATTTTAATACAAATATAAATTGGAATACTCTAGATATAATTAGCCAAGAAAGCTGTTGGGACCAAACCTCCTGGATCTCGTGCAAGAGTTTTTCCTAACACAACATGTGCGGGAAACCACCAGAAAAAGAGGACTTGATGTACCTTCAGTGCTAGATCTAATATTTACTAGGCAAGAAAATGATATTGACAGTTTAACATATCATCCTCCACTCGGCAAAAACAATCATGCAGTACTAAATTATAACTTCAGGATAGCATATGACATAGTTAACAGCAATGAAAGTTACAAAAAGAGCCTAAACTATAAAAAGGGAAATTATTAAGACCTAAAGAAGTATTTCTTAGAAGCTGATTGGGAAAATGAGCTTAGAGGACAAGATTTAAATGCTGTATATAAAAAATTCTGTGAATTTTATGAAATAGGAGTCCAGAAGTACATCCCACAGCACAAAGAAGCAGATACAGAATGTAAAAAATCAAAAGAAAGATTTGTTGTGGAATAGATACAGAAGACAGAATAGTGAAAGGGCGTATAATAATTACAAACAGGCAAAAAACGATTATACAAGAATAAGGAGGGAAGCCCAAAAACAGTTTGAGGAGGATATAATAAATAAAAGTAGTGATCAACCAAAGCTGTTTTACAGCTACATCAGAAGCAAAACCAAAGTAAAAGATATAATACAATCCATTACGGACGAGGGAATCACTTATACACAAGAGAAAGATATTTGTGAAGCACAAATAAGAATTTCCAATTAGTTTTTACAGAAGAAAAAAATTTTGAGAGGGACTATGTGGAACATGCATGTCCACACATACTACCAGATATACAAATAGCAGAAAAAGTAATACAGGAGGAATTAAGTAGATTAGACAGAGGAAAAGCAAGTGGTCCTGATGAAATTTCATGTTGGGTACTACGAGAATGTGCAAAGGAGTTAAGTAAACCATTATTTTTAATTTTCAAGAAATCCTTGAGTCAAGGTAAACTACCTGATATTTGAAAAAAAGTAAATATTGTCCCTTTATTCAAGAAAGGAAATAGACAAAATCCACTCAACTACCGACCAGTATCACTGACCAGTGTTGTAAGCAAGGTATTAGAAAAGCTTATAAGAAAAGCTTGGGTAAATCATTAAGAAGAACACAGTATGATAACAGAAAGACAGTTTGGTTTCAGAAAAGGAAAATCATGTGTTACTAACCTGTTGAGCTACTATGACAGAGTAACAAACACAATACAGGAAAGAGAAGGATGGGTGGACAGTATCTATTTAGATTTCAAGAAAGCTTTTGACACAGTACCACACCAAAGACTTTTATGGAAACTGTACCATCAAGGAGGAATTCGAGGCAAACTGTTTTGTTGGATGCAAGACTTTCTCATAAAAAGAGAAATGAGAACAGTACTAAGAGGAAACTACTCATCATGGAAAGAAGTGACTAGTGGAGTACCACGGGGTTCAGTGCTGGCACCAATCATGTTTTTAGTGTATATAAATGATATAAACAGTAACACTGGAAATGAGAGCTATTTGAATATGTTTGCAGATGATGCAAAAGTACAAAGGAGAATTACTAACACAGACTCTTGTAAAGAGCTACAAGAAGAATTAAGTAAACTTCATGAATGGAGTAGTACATGGCAAATGGAATTCAGTGTGGACATGTGTCATGAAATCAAGTTTGGTAAAAGTGGAAAAAGACCTGATTGGGATTATAAGTTAGGAAATAAAACCCTATACACATCAGAAAGAGAGAAGGACCTAGGTGTGATTATCAATAACAGACTATCTCCGGCTGACCACATCAGCGAGAAGGTACAGAACATGTATACACTGCTTGCAAATATGAGAATAGCATTCACATACATAAATGAAGACATGCTAAGAAGGATAATAACATCATTCATTAGACCAACCCTGGAATATGCATCAGTAGTCTGGAGTCCTCATCTCAAAAAACACATAGACAAGATTGAAAAAGTTCAAAGGGCCGCTACAAGATGGATACCAAGCTTAAGGGACCTAAGCTACGAAGAAAGACTAAATAAACTGAATCTACCAACACTACAGGAGAGAAGGAAAAGAGGTGACATGATAATGCTATATAAGTGCATATCAGGGAAGGAAAAAATAGACATAAATGATTACTTAACATATGGAGAAGCATCAGCAAGAGGACACTGCAAAAAACTGCATAAGAAGAGAGGTGATAAAGACGTAAGGAAATTCAGTTTCCCAAACAGAGCAAGCAATTGATCAATGGAATGCACTACCGAATGAAATAGTGTGTGCCAAAACAATTCACAAATTTAAGGATATGTATGATAAATATGGTTTAAGACACGGGACAGTACGAGCTTGACTCATTCCTGTAAAGATACAATTAGGTAAGAACAATTAGGTAAGGTAAGAACACACACATACACACACACACACACACACACACACACACACACACACACACACACACACACACACGCACACACACACGAGAGAGAGAGAGAGAGAGAGAGAGAGAGAGAGAGAGAGAGAGAGAGAGAGAGAGAGAGAGAGAGAGAGAGAGAGAAAGGGGGGGGAAGAGGAACTGATGTGGGTAAGAGAGGGAGGAAGGAATGCAGGCCTGCTGTGCGTGGGAAAATAGAATGTGGAGACAAAAGCGAGGGAGAGGGGAGACAATTGGAACCTAATGAGGAAAAGAGAGATGCAAAACTGTGGCAAGATGAGGGGGTGAGGAGGAGGGGGAGAGAAGAGGTGAAATAAGGGGAAGGGAGAAGGGAAAGGGGCAGAGGAATGGGAGGGAGAAAGGAGGGAGGCGTAAAAAGATGTAAAGAAACAGAAAGAAGAAGGAAGGAGGGAGGGACGTGAGAAGGGAAAGAGGAGGAATGATGATGAGAGGAAAGGGGTAGAGAATGAAGGGATGAAGGCCAAACGGTGTACAATGGAAATAATAGAGACAAAAGACTGAAGAGGAATGAGAAGGGTATTATACAATAATGAACACGATACAACGAATCAAAAACTGAATATTTACTGTAGTAAGCATGAATGGTACAACCACTCATTCTGCAGGAAAACTGAGCCACGGATAATTAAAGCATTATCAACAACAATAATATCTAAATCACAACTCTACTGCTACTACCACAAAAGAGGTAGATAGGATCTAGAAATGCGGCAAAGGAACAACATTAAAGTATACGTAGAACTAACATTAAAGTATCCAGTGCAAGTGGGTCGCACCTCCATTCACTCATCCGTCAAGACTCCAGGGTTCACGTTTATTTGGCACAGCTGCCAAGACAGGTGCCACTTTCATTAAGTTCTCTGATGATGATAATTAATCATCATCATCATCATAACCAATAACAGCAACAAAATAAATCATCATCATCATCATCATCACCATCATAATCATAATAACAACACCAACAAAATAAATAATAATAATAATAATAATAATAATAATAATAATTATAATTATAATAATAATAATAATAATAACAATCATCATCATCATCATCATCATCATTATCATAACGGTAACAACAACAGCAACAAAATATATAATAATAATAATAATAATAATAATAATAATAATGGAAATCACTGCGCTGAAGATACTAATAGTTATTTAATCCTTCACACCGAGGGGTGTCCCCGATGCAGAATAAAATCGCCTGACGATTACAGGAAAAAAACTGATATTGTCGTACTCTGGTGGTTCAATACACTATGAATGTTAGCATTTGTATTATATGACACACATATTACACAAGGGTATGTGAGGGTGTATTGTGTGTATCGCTGGACGGGGAGGCGTTACTGAGGGACAGACGTGCCTGGAGGTGTCCTTTGCTGCGTAGGCCCTTCACTGGATGGCGGCTTTAGCCAACAGATATACAGAAAGACATATATATATATATATATATATATATATATATATATATATAGATAGATAGATAGATAGATAGATAGATAGATAGATAGGTAGATAGATAGATAGATAGATAGATAGATACACACAAATATAAAGATATATATATATATATATATATATATATATATATATATATATATATATATATATATATATATATATATATATATATATATATATATATATATATTTGTGTGTACGTGTGTGTGTGTGTGTGTGTGTGTTTTGGAAGGGGCGAAATTGTTACCAAATAGGGACAAAAGTTGCTGAAGGTCCTTTGGTCTTTGCATCTCATAGGATGAAGGGTCTGGTAAAATAGATAGTTACCGTAGACAGATAAATAGAACAGAGATAGTAACAAAGAGATCGACAAAGTGAAAAATAGATATACATACATAAATACAAACATACATACATACATACATGTACACAGATATATTGATTTTTGCTGTATGGAGAGACAGGTAGGTATACACACAAATAGACAGACAGACACAAATGGACAGGTAGTCAATGGGTGTCGGTACTGAGGAAGGAAAGAAATCCACGAAGGTTCTTTCACCAACCCTCTCAGCAGACATGTACACAGATTGTTGGATGGTTGGATATATAAACAGACAGACAGATAGGCTGATAGATAGATAAATAGATGGAAAGATGGACAGACAGACAGATAGAGATAGACAGAAAGATAGGCACACTTCCAGTAGACAGTCTCAAGAAACAAATTTTTAATACATAACCTCTTATGGGTTCTTACTTTTCACTTAAATCCAAAAGTTCTCTCAAACTCAGACGATAAGGAAATTCCGTTTTTTTTTTTTTTTTTTTTGATTTTCCAAGACAGGCTTATGATGGTAGGAAAGTTGGCTCCTCTTAATTATGGAAAAGGTGATGTATGTTCACTGTTTTAGAATAGTGTTAGGTTAGAGAGAGAGAGAGAGAGAGAGAGAGAGAGAGAGAGATGCATTACTTTTTAACCTTTAGCTTATTACCGTCTGTCGTTTTCCTGACTCCTTTTACGATACCACTACGTTCCTCCCGCACCATACCAGTAAAAGTTAACTGCTGGCGGGCATAAGTTACATCTGACGTATTCCCCCTAAAACACACACACACACACACACACACACACACACACACACACACACACACTCCTCTCCTGTTTTTTTTTTTTTTCCCCTCTGGAAGTATAGCATAACAAACAACTCATGTTCTTGAATTAGAAGTGTGCTGAGAACTGGAAAGCCCTCAGGCAAATTTTCCCTTTGTTTTCCTGAAAAGATTGTTTCCGTGGTCGAGAGCATCTAGGTACAGTTTTGCATATTACAGACTTTATCCAGTCGGGCTCCGGAACATACATTTCTTTTTCTTAGCAGTCGACTAATACCGAAAACATTTACTTTGTTCACACATGTTTTGCTAATGCCCACAAAAAGGAGGTGGCTTTAAGAGGTACATTACCAGCACCAAGAAGCCCTGAATCACGTGTAATATAAGTCTGTGCCAAGAATGATAGTATGTCTGTTCTCTGTATTGTAGAAAAACATACTTTGTTCCAAATTATTATTTGTATCAGTAAAAAAAAAAAAAAAAAAATCCCACTCCTTTTGGAGCTTTCTCATTAGATCACCAGTGAATTATCTTCTATCCTCCCCCCTCCCTCTTTTCCACTCAGATGGCTCTGTATCCGTTTCTTCCTCTGACAACTTGTTTGCTTCTCGCTGTAGTCTGAATGATTCCAGTACTACTTTTCTATCACTTCCCCCTTCCGATTCTTTAAACATCGATCAAATTTTTTCATTGAAGTACTTTCTGCCCACAAAGGAACACATTTCTGATACAGCCCTTTTCAGTACTCTCTGAATTGTGTTTCCGTGCTGACACACTAACAGTTCAATAGTTTTACATTTGTCTCTCAGCTTACCCGTTACGAAGACAGCACACCAACACCGGCTCTATGAGTATAACTATCATCCAGTTGCTCCATATCTTTTACATTTCTAAATCCTTGGGGTCTGCTCTTGGGATGAAGATTCTGAAACACCTTTCCTCTTGCAATATTTTTTTTCTGAGTTTAAGTATGGGTTCCATTAGGAACTGTCCTCCATCGATCTTACATGACTTGCCGATTCCTAATCCTCGTCTTTTCAGAATTTTCGTGAAACCTGTTTATTGCACTAGAAGTCTTCGAGAGTCGGCCCCGAGCTTTTATTTTCAAACTGCCCTTCTGATACAAGAGTACATCTGTCAGTGTGCCTTTATTTCAGGTTACCTCTCTAGTTGTTCTTTAGTAATTCGTCGAAAGCTATCAGTAGTGGTTTTCTTTAGGATTCCGTCATTTCACCCGCTCTACTCTTATTTGACAGTTACTTTCCAAGGCTTCATGTAGCCGTATCCACGCTTCTCACAGTGTTCATCACAACAGTCACCATAGTAAACATGGACTGCGTTTGAGGCATACGAATTCTGATTGCTTCGTATAACAATAAAGCAAAAAGAAACTGTTTTTCTTTTTTTAATTGCTTAAAATTAATTTCCATCTTCTAGCAACTGTTTTTAGTGTTCTATATGTTATCCTCTTACCTTCAACGGCACACACCTGAATTCATTAGCCATTTTTTTTATTTTTCGCGATCTATGAAAGCTTACGTTACGATACGTCTCTTGCATAATCAGCTTCACAAAGCTTTGGTGTACTGAATCAAATGTTTGCTTTCTACAACCCTCTTCAGTTACTGACTTGCATTATTCACTCCTGTGCAGAGTACAGCTCTAATGTGCAGACACAGTGACCGTGTACTGCGCTTTTAAACACATTCATCACTTAAAAATCTGAACATCTCCCGTTCTCTTGCTGACTCCGTTCCGCTTCTCTGTCTCAGTATTACAGCTCCTCTCTCTCTCTCTCTCTCTCTCTCTCTCTCTCTCTCTCTCTCTCTCTCTCTCTCTCTCTCTCTTTCCTGTCGTTACTACTATTTTTGGTCCTCTTATGACCTGTCTTCTTAACAGAAATAATTCTGAGTGACTGTGGCCAGTTCCTGCAGTCCACTACGTTCACGACCAGATAAGCCAGCAGCAGCAGCAGGAAAAAAGCAGCCCCCGTCTAATATACCTACTCTCAACTTTTTCTGTCCAACTCCAATACAAGAGTTAGCCGGGAGGCTCAGTGTTTCATGTACACAATATTTTTTCTTCTGATGCTGTCCTCCCCAGCTTGTCGTCGCTACTGTCTATGGCCTCCAGCCTCTTAACGCCAGCAGTATGATTTCTCCTTTTATTTTTGGCGTCTCTAGAAGAAATTATTCAGCTTCGAGCAGATTTCGAACCTGATGGTTTATATCATATTCATTTACCTATTCATTGATTGTGGGCTCTACTTAGTGTAGTATAATAGTCTGCAAACAGTGAGGAGAAAAATGAAATGTCCTCATGCTGAATGGTTTTCTCGCAGACTGTTCAAATATCTCTAAATCAACGGGTCCGGATGATGGCTCCACAGTGTATTCGAGAGCTACTATATTTGTTCAGTTTCTTCCAAACACTTTTCACTTTTGTGTCATTATTTATATCTTCACCATTTCATTTCAGGTACCCCTAAACAACTTTTTTAATACATTTTTTTTCTTATTGGGCTTATTAAATGATTTTATGGATCAAATGTCAAACCACACGAGTACACAAACTTTGGGATGGCATGTTCTTGTATCCTTATTAATCATTATGGTGGTTTGCACAGAGTATGTCAGTGTTCTGTAGTTGTGTGGAGACCATCCTACACCTCTTTGGGAATTATAACCTGTCATTTTGAATTTCTGTTCATCAGCATTCTTTGGCTGGAGCATGTTTTGCTGGCTCTCATTTTTTTTATTCTATATAATTTGCATAAAGAATTGACAAACCGCAGGGTTGCGAATTTCATTCGTGAATTGTTGGCTAAGTGCTTTAATATACATTTCTGTAGACTTAATTACCCTCTGCTTCATAACGATGATGATAATAATAATAATAATAATAATAATGGACCGTAGACGCCTTTTTTATTGAAAAAAACGAATAATAAAAATAATAATCTTTAGCTGTACCTCAGCACTCTCGTTCGGCTGATTTGCCTTCCAGACTGTGAACGCCCAGTTCCTGGGTAGTACCATATCAACACAATATATTTCATTAAGCGCATTACTGACTAATGAAAAAATGAAAGAATGTTGTGGGGTGGATGTGGATGTGATTGAGAAAATTAGGAGACATACACTGAGGTGGTTTGGACAATGTGGAGGGAATGGAGAATGAAAGACTGACTAAGAGGGTGTATGTAGGTGAAGTGGAGGGAGGGAGAGGGAGGGGGAGACCGTGGATGAGGTGGAGGGATGGAGGTGTGAGGTATATGCGGAAGGGGGGAGTGAGTTGGGGAGAGGGCAGTCAAATGGTGCGTGACACAGTGACGTGGAGGCTTTTTGTCTACGGCCATCCTCTGCGGGATTAGGGCGTCGGGCTGTAGATAGACAGATATTGTAGATAGCATTATTGCTCCACCAGATTATTTTGCGTATGTTATGAGTCCAATAGTTACGAAGCGGTTGATTTTTGGATTATTTAACGCTACTAACTGAAATCTTTCCTATGGTAAATAAAGTCGCCTTGTAGAAGCACACACACACACACACACACACACACACACACACACACACACACACACACACACACACAAAACTCATAGCTGAAAAGGGGAACAATTGAACTCTTTCTTTGGATTGATATAACTAAAATATTATCTTTGGCTAAATCCAGACAACGAAAATTCAGCTTGGTAAAACCATGAACCTGGCTGCGATTCCCGGACCAATTAGACTTTTGGATAAGGCTTGTTTCGCTCTTGCCCTTGTTTACCCGGAAGTACAGTTCCTGGATATAAGCAGATTCTTGCGATACTAACCCTTTTTCTCGTATTTGGGTAGTAGAACTTAGACATGTTACTGTGGCTTACTCAGGACATTTTTTTTTTTTTTTCACACGAAAGAAAAAAAGACGAACAAGAAGCCTCGGACAAAGACTGACCAAAAGATGACGACCAAGGACCGGACAAAGGACATGGTACGGATCGAGACGTGGAATGTAAAGGGTGCGAATGATGAGGTGAAAGAGATAGAGATTGTCCAGGTGCTTGAGGGTGAGAATGTGGATGTATGTGGAGTAACTGAAACTAAATGGGAGGAGAGAGTGTGAGAGAATGGGCGTATGGATGGGGTATATGTGCAGGAGTAGATGAGAATGAGAGGGCAAAAGAAGGAGTGTGTATTGCTATGAGTAAAAGATGGAAGAAGAAAATAAAAGAGTATGGATCAGTTGGCTCAAGGATTGTGTGGGTAAGATTGAAAGTTGGAATACAAATGTGGGCGATTGTGTGCGTGTATGCGCCAACGCAAGATCGTGCAAGCAGAGTGAGAGAAGAGTTCTGGACAAATGTGGAAGTGTACATGGAAAAGTTTGGAAGGAATGAGAGAGTGTTTTTTACTGGTGATATGAATGGTAAAGTAGGGAATGTGAAGATGGATGGAATAGTTGGTGAGTGGGGTGTGCCTGAAGAGATGGATGAGAATGGCAGTGCATTAGTGGACGTTTGTGCCGGAAGGGGGTTGGTGATAGCCAGTACCCTCTTCAGGCACAAAATGATCCACAGGTATACATGGCGAGTGATGAGAAGGGTGGGTGGTGAACTGAATGAAAGGAAGGCAATGATTGATTATGTGTGTGTGGATGAAAGGATGCGAAGATGTGTAATGGATGCAAAAGCATATAGAGGTTGGGGGAGTGGACTTTCTGACCACTACTTGGTGATGGCCAGAATCAAGACCCAAGTAAGATGGAGAAATAGAAGAAGGGAAGGACGGGAAGAATGAGTAGTTACAAGGAGAGTGGAAAGTTACAAGAGGATGAGAAAAAGGCAGATTATAAGAGAGAAGTGGAGGAACAATTGGGTATATATGAATTGGAGCAGATGGGGGACGTGGAATGTGTGCAAGATATTCACAGAAGAAATATGTGCAGCATGTGATGTGTTGTGTGGGGTGAAGAGAAGACTGAAGTGGGTGCAAGGAACAGCATGGTGGAATGAAGAGGTGAGACAGACTGTGGCACAAAAGAAGAAAGCATACAATGAATGGATGAGAAAAAGGGGCGTGGAAGAAGTTGAGAGGTGGAAGAGAGAGATATATGTAGAAAGGAAAACAGAGGTCAAAAGATTAATAAGAGAGAGTAAGAAGAGAGTGAGTGAGGAACTTGGAAGGAATTTGAGTGTAAAGTGGAGGGACTGTAAGAAAATGTTCTGGAAAGAGGTGAAAAGAGTAAGAGGGTGGAAGTGAAGTTAGTAGGAGAGTGAAAGATAAAAATGGTAGATTACTAGTGGAGAAGGGAGAAAAAGTGAGCAAATGGTGAGAACACTTTAAGGAATTATTGTTGAACATAGAGAATGGAAATAATCAAGTGTAAGTGGCTGGGGAATGGCTGGAAAGAGGAGGGAGGTGAGAAATGAGGAATAAATCAGTAGGATGGAAGTTGAGGAAGCAATGAAGAAAGTCAAATGTGGGAAAGCCACAGAAATTGATGAAGTGTGTGGTGAAATGCTGAAGCATGGGGAAGAGATAGTTGTAGAATGGATGTGGAAGATGTGCAGCTTGGCCTGGGATGAAGGTTGAGTCCCGGAGGATTGGAAGTCAGGTATAATTATTCCATTGTACAAAGGAAAATGGGAAAAAGAAGTTTGTGGTAATCATAGGGGCATTTGTCTTCTTAGTGTAATAGGAAAAGTGTATGGTAGAATACTTATTGACAGAGAGAAATAACAGAGGAATTAGTTGGAGAAGAACAGGGAGGCTTTAGGAAAGGAAGAGGTTGTGTAGATCAGATATTCATTCTTAGATCTTTAGTGGAAAAGTTTCTAGAGAAGGGAAAGAAGCTGTATGTGGCCTTCATGGATTTGGAGAAAGCATATAGGGTGGATAGATAAGGACTGTGGAAAGTATTATGAATATATGGAGTAGATGGGAAGTTGCTGAATGCTGTGAAGAATATGTATGATGGTGCTAAGGCTGCAGTGCGAGTGGGTGGTGAACTGAGTGAATTTTTCTCTTTGAAGGTTGGGTTGAAACAGAGATGCGTCATGTCTCCATGGTTGTTCAATCTGTACATGGATGGGGAAATAAAAGAGGTACAAGGTAGGGCAGTGGATGTCGGAGTGGCCCTAGTGAGAGAGGGTAGTGTTTGGAAACACCCTGTACTGTTGTTTGCAGATGATACTGTATTGTTAAGTGAAGACGAAGGGGAGCTACAAGTCTTGGTGGATGAGTTTGGGAGAGTGTGTAAGAAACGGAATGTAAAGGTGAATGTAGGGAAGAGTAAAGTGGTGGTCTTTGAGAGAGGTGAAGTCAGTGAATGTACAGTGAGGTTGGATGGTGAGGAAATGGATAATGTGAGCACGTTTAAGTACTTGGGAAGTGTGATAAGTAAGGATGGAAGTTTGGAGGGTGAAGTGCTTGAAATGGTACAACAAGGAAGAAAGGTTGCTGGATCCTTGAGAGCAGTGATAAGAGACAGGGAAGTGAGCATGGAAGTGAAAAAGTTACTACATGATAGTATTGTGATACCAACTCAAACGTGTGGAAGTGAAGCTTGGACGTTGTTGGAAAGACACAAGTCAAGAGTGAGAGCAATGGAAATGAGGTATTTAAGAGAAGCTTTTGGAGCCACATGGAGAGACAGGCTGACAAATGAGGATAGTAAGGAGCGTTGTGGTGTGGATGTGGATGTGATAGGAAGAGTTAGGAGGAATACACTGAGGTGGTTTTGCCTTGAAAAGAGGATGGAGGGTGAGAGACTGACAAGGAGGGTGTATGTGAGTGAGATGGAGGGGGGGGGAGAGGGAGGGGGAGGCCGAGGATGAGATGGAGGGATGGGGTGGAGAGGTATATGAGAGAGGGGGGTGTGAGTTGGGAGCAGGGCAGTGAAATGGCGGGGGACAGGGGGACGTGGAGGCGATTTCCTTGTGGCCACCCCGTACGGGATTAAGGCGTCTGGCATTAGATAGATAGATAGACGAAAGAAACCTTATGTATTAAAAGAGTGAAATCCTTCAGTCCGACGACTCATTTTGTGCTTTATTCCCGCTGCTTTAACAAGATTTATTTAAGCTAGGAAGGGTCTCTGCGAAGGGGTTATTGAAAGCTCTATATAACCCTTTAGTCCAAAGGCTCTCTCCCTAGCTGAATGAAATCGTCTGGTGGACGAAAATATGCAACAAAGATTAGACCAGGAGAATGAAAAGTGTAGAAACTGTAACATCATTACCTTCGAAGAAAGCCTAGACGTTAACGCGGGAGGGACACCAGGAAGTATTTTAAGATATTAATTTTGGAGAATATTTGAGACATTAGAGGGAAGATGCAAACTCACAGACTGACACATTCGAACCCATGTCAGTACCCTTTCCCCCCTCCCAGGGTTCGTTTAAGATTGCACTGATATCTGTTGCAGGAGCCAGAGCATAGTGTAAACATATCAGAGAAGTGTCATATCATATATCATTCCAGGCTTCTGTACACATCCACCGCCCTCTGGGGCTCTTATGATATGGAAAATAACACAGTCTTCACAAATATGTTGACCGTCTGTCTATTGAACATTTTAATGCATTTACTCCGATGACGTCTTTTGTGATGTAGTCTTGCCGTCACCAGACTTTAGTTTATCTTATGTGAGCCTCCCTTGAAATGAGGGAAATTAATGTAGCACTAATAATAGTAATTGTAATAGTAATTGTAACCACAGGCTAATTTGAATGTGAACTCATTGGACTGTAGGCTGAAACTACATCCATCCTGCAGTCCACCATCCTCCTTTTTTAAAGGATAAGGAGGGAGTTGAGGGACGTTTGCATAACCAGGCAACAGTGATGTCAGTGCTATTAGGCGAAGACTCTCATTTCCAGCACCGAAAGAAATTATTTAAACCTGTCCAGTTCGAAACCTTTGTATGGGCAAATGAGATCGTTTGAGGATGGCGTGAATGGAATGATAAATTTCACTTCGAATATCAGCTGGAGGAAGTTGTAGTAGCCAAGAGGTTGGAAACTATCTCGGTTATCCTTTAGAATGCTAGAATTTTCCTTATCTATACACGACACTGTAATTTGCCTGAATTTGATACCAAAGCGAGTCAGTGGCAGCAAAAATGTACAGCTGACACCGCAGACATTACTAATAAGCCTGCACTTACATCACAGAAATGACTATGCAGTATAATATCATAGTGCTGCGGCTGTGCTTCTGCATGTTAAGTGTGGTAAGGGGCTTCGCTTTTTTTTATTTTTACTTTTTTTTTTTTTTTTTTTTTTTTTTTTTTTTACAGCTAGGATCTAAAACTTTTCCTCCTACTGTAATGCGTCTACTTCATACTTAGTGTACATCAGTTACTTCTTTCGCAAACGTCGAATAATAATAAAACTAAATTTTGAACAGAAAAGCATACCTAGCCCCTCTTAGCTTCCCACGTAAGGAAAGTGTAACATTGGGCAAACTGTTGTCCCAACTGTACATAAACAGTTAAGAGACGGATTCGGAACCATGGCAGTGACACACGTCACGTCCGATTAACATTAGGATGTGACTGACTGAATGACTGGGTCGATTCAAAAGAAATTCCTTCATATAGGGGTCAGAAGATTTATTCAGTTGGTGTCCCAGTCAGCCGTATGATCTGGCTCATATTCGCGTGGTTAGTTACCATTTACCTGTAATCTGTCACCCCATTCTGTGCGAACTGCCGTTGCTATCTAATCCATGATTTTCCAAATATCTCACGTCCTACTTATTCCTTTAGCCAGTACTCCCTGTTTCCAGATCCATACTCCTTAACCTCTCTGTCTCTCTCTCTCTCTCTCTCTCCTTCATATGCTCGAACCTCCTGATAAAATCCCTCTGTATGACTAACACTACGCTAACCTACAAACACATTCCCCTAGGATTCATTCACATACCCGTCAGACACGCAAGTCACTCCAAGGCCACTTTTGACGAAACCCATATCAGCAGGTCTCATTCTTCATCTTGCATCATCCACCATCGTATACCATGCACTACAATACGCCTGTACCATAACCGTATTCCGTCTATGATATTGTCATACTTTTTGGAATGCTGAACTGTCACAAAGGACTATATTGACCCATCCATCATCCAGTCTTTTTTTTTTTCTTTTGCCCCAACAGAAGTGTAAGAGCCTGGGCTAGGCTACTCGACCCTAACATATTAGGCAAGAGTGACCAGCTGTACTTCTGAGTGGCATTATATGAGCCACTAGCTCCTACCCACCCTCAAATATAAAAACTTACAGACTCAGTTCGATTGGAGTGCCTTAGTCCATTAAAACACAAGGCGTCATTTGATTACATATTACCATCCAATGCAATAACTGATTTCCTGGTTTACATAAAGTCATTTGGCTTGTCATTCAGTGTAAACTGCCAGAGGCAGCTCAGCACCCCAGTGAGTGAATGGTAGGCTCACCCACATCCCCAGAAGATTAATCTTAGAAGAAGGTACTAGTCACAAAGAACTGCCAACGTGAGGACTTAGTTGCCTATTCTGCCAATCATTTAAGGGGAATAATTTGGAGAAGGAAAATCTGCATCTGAATATAATTTTTTCTTTACAAACAGTTTTCGAATTGTTGCTGCTACTCTCAGTGCCATTACCACTCCCCTCCCTTGTTGCATCCTTTCCTTTATTTCATCCTCCATACTGCCATTATACTTTAACGGTATGGCTAAATACGTAAACATTATGATAGTTTCCCTTTCTGAATCATTTAAATTCGTACCACTTATGCTTTCATGCCTCTGTTGGACATCGCCATTTTGTTTTTGCATACAGTGACTCTTATATTTTATATTATAAAACCATTATCAAGTGTTACTCAATATCTGGCATTAGCACCGAGCTTTTCGTTGAGAAAAGCGAAGAAGTTTCCAACACATGTCCTCTAATCCGAAACACTCCTTTCCCGTAGGGTTTCGCTTTCTCCACTGACACTATTGCATTCATGAACTCACTGATTACTTGAGATGATGACACAACCCTGATTCAGCCCAATATATATAAAGAACATCCACTTCAACAAACCTTTCACTCTCAAGGGTGTCTTGGTTGCATCATTCATACATGGTGTAACAGAGTACTTCACCTCCCATCCATATGCTGTATGTACTATTGGCAATAAAAGTCCTGCTCATCTCTTCGTGGAGTTTAAAAATTAGTATGCTGAATGGATAGCAAGTGATACTGATCACCCCGATAGTACAATACATGCCACATAATCCGCCGACTTACTTTCTCTAATCCCTTCCCCCGATCAGTAAATGCTACAGATAACTTTCTACCCACTTCTAAAATCATCTTTGTCAGTCACTTCAGAACAATGATCAGCTTATCACAAACTAAGCTTTTCGTAACACAACCCAGTTCCCAACATACTAACTCCTCCATTATTAACAGTACGCTCTCAGTCACCACACCACACCCCTCCCAATCCTTCGCTTCACGTTCTTGCATGCATGTTAACCTTTTCATGACAGGGACAACTCTAATATTTATTTCCACTTAATGACAGACTATTTCTTTCAGCTGAGTGAGTCATAAGAGTCTAGTGTTAATGCTGTTACCATTAACTGTCTCACTGTATTTATTTCCAGCTAATTGCATACAACAGATATATTTTACCTGCAAGCACAGGAGGCTGAGTGTTCATCCCAGAAATATCATCTCTCACAGTATTATCAGTTCTGTGTTTAGAGCAACAGTTCGCTATTTCATTATTGTTACCGTTCATGATCATCATCGTCATCATCATCATCATCATCATCATCATCATCAATCATCAATCATCAGTCATCATCCATCATCCATCATCATCTTCATTATTATTATTATTATTATTATTATTATTATTATTATTTTACCATTATTATTATTGTTACTATTATTATTATTATTATTATTATTATTATTATCATTGTTATTATTGTTATTATTATTATTATTATTATTATTATTATTATAGGTATACTGAGTATTTGTGGCCACCAACTTTCTTCGGTGAGCATTTTCACTTCAGTCATGAAAAGAATGACTTGCAAAGAAACACATTTGTCTCTCTTCCATCATAATACACCCGCACTTGCGAAGGAAGAGTAAAGTTTTACTCAATTTTATACGCTACACGCACATATGTATCTGTGTGTGTGTGTGTGTGTGTGTGTGTGTGTGTGTGTGTGTGTGTGTGTGTGTGTGTGAAAAACAGATTTGATCCGATTTTGACAAACCTTGGTAGAAGTACTGAGAGTTGGTCAAAGGGTGTACCCATAGGTCAAATGTCAAGAGTGCATGGCAAGATCAACTTAAATCATTTTTATTTGATTTGAACCAAACTTGGTAGACAGTTTGATGGCAAAGTAAGAATGAAAGTATTCGATTTCACTAACCATCAGTCAACGGTCGAGGTCACAGGGCAAGGTCAAGGGTCCAAGTCATACGGCAACGTCAGCATAAACATTTTCTATCCGATTAAAAAAATGGTGGACGGGCTGAGGGTAATACAAGGACGAACGGATCTTAGTTTGCAAACAGCTAGTGGTGTAGGTCAGGGGCGAGGATGGAGGTGAAGGTCACACGTCAAGGTCAGTATAAACGATGGGATTTGATTTAAGTACACTTCGTCAACGGACAAGGTCACAGGACAAGACCAAAAGTCGAGGCCATTATGTAAGGTTACCTCAGAAAGATTTGATCCGATTTAGACTAAACTTGGTGGAAGTGTTGACGGTAAAGCAAGGAAGAAGTAACTCGATTTTAAGAACACTTGGTCAAAGGTCAAGGTTACTGGCATAGGCAGATTTCGACCAGTATGTGTGTTGTATGTGAGGTCGAGATAACAAATTTTAATCTGGTTTAGACCAAACTTGATAGTGGAGTTGAGGGTCAGGCAAGAGGTTAACTATTTATGGAAATAATTCATCAAGGTCAAGGTCACAAGGCAGGGTCAGTTTAATCAGTTTGTATTTTTACACCTAATCTTGTGGAAGGGTTGAGGGCAAGACAAACATGGAGGGAATTGGACTTTAGAACAATTCAACAAAGGTTGGGGTCGTTGGACGTGGTCAATTGTCAGACAATTTTTGACTTTTTTTTTTCTATACGATGCAGACTAAATTTTGTGGCAGTGCTGAAGGTCAGCCAACGACGAAAACTTTGATTTTTAGAACAATAGCTCAAAGGCCAAGGTTACAATGCAAGTCAATTCTAACAGCATTTGTCTTATTTGGACCAAACCTGGTGGTATGCGTGCAGGTCAGATATGGAATTAATAATTCGATATTGAGAACAATAATTGTAGTGCCACAAATTTAATATTCATAAATGTGTTTAGAGGTACTGTAATTTTTAAGTTAGATAGGGTGTAACCTGAATACTAGTCTATAAATTCCTATCCTAAGTAGTAATTCATATGTTAATGATTAATGTAGGGTTAACTTTATTTTTATATGTATGTATCTCTGTATCTATGCATTGGGTGATGTAATTGTGGATGTTGAGCTACGGGAATTCCTCCGTCTGGTCGAATAATGAATAACAGATGTGCGCAGCTTTTCCCCTCCTTCGTGTGTCGTTATTGGGCGCCGAGTTTAAACCTTAAACAGAGTAATGATGAGTATACAATTCTTTCCGTATCCTAGTTGTGAAATGTTTACTATTGAAGCTGCTAGAACCCAAATATGTGAGATTAACAGTCAAAAAGGCCTAAATAATGTCATTTGTGAGGATTTAATAGTCCCGCTTACCTTATCCGTCACTAGATGGCATAAGCTGCCCCAAAATTCAAGGCGGGATAGTGGTAAAATCAGTATCTAAATTAAGTAAGGATTGAATCCCAAATTTTCCCCAGTTCAATCGAAAGTCCTGGCGTCATGGGTACACTGCTAAATAAATTGTGAAGAGAATTGAAACCCACCATATTTCAAAAACACCACCTCATTTGACCTAGCAGTGGCGTCCCAAGCGTACCCAGGAAGCTGCACTTGTTGCCCAGACGTCGTGTATAATGGATGTTGGTTCAGGTGAGCTGTCCACATTTCTCCTTCCCCACCCTTTTTTCTTTGTTTAATCCTTATTTGGCATGGACCATATGAAGTAATATTGTTGAAAGCTTAACGTACACTTGTTGCCTAGACGTCGTGTATAATGGACGTTGGTTCAGTCCCCAGACACCGGCGACGTCAGTGTGAGCACGAGGCCATCCCGTGGTATTGTCCATAGACTAGTCTGCATACACACTTACACTACCCATGAATTATTTTATAAACCAAATGTAATTGAACTAGTATCATTGATCTATCAAGTGAATTTTGTTTGTAGATAAGGATTAGAAATTTACAAGTGAAGTGATCTGGTAACGGAAAGGCGTAATTCAAATCCATTAAACGTTTTCTTTCTCTTAAATTAACGTTAGAAAATTAGGAGCGTGGAAGGGAACTTAGTGGTTGTGAGCAATAATGTAATTTTTGAATTGTACCTCGAGGCTAAATAAGCCTGAGTGATTATGTATTCTTGGTGATTATGCAATTTTTGAATTGTTCCTTGGGGCTACACAAGCCCAAGTGATTACGCATTTTTGATGAGTATGTAGTAATGATGATTATGAATTATTAATAATCCTGAATTGATAGTGTTTGTGGATTATAGAGAATTACATGATGAGAGTATATTATATGGACGAAATAGAACACGAGTAATAATTCTTATTGGTTCGAGGCTATGCCAGCCCGAAAAGACAACCCAAGCTCGTAAAAAGGTCCCTGTCTTGAGGCTATTGTCGAGCCCAAGAATAGCTGACAAAAGAAAGTAAGGTACAATGACCTCAGAAATCGCTTGTATGTACCAAATTGTTTTCGCCTGGTGACAATGTTGGAGGAATGATCACCCAAACCATGGTTTTAATGTATAATCTTCTTTCATATGACAAAGGGTCATGTAATTAAAAATGTTTTTGTGAAAACCAGCATAAAGTTATTAAAGTAGAGTAAAGTATCTATCATTTTTCTTTCTTGGTGTACCTAATCAAAGGAATTAAGTTCTCATGCCTAATTCACTCCCCTTCCAATTCAAGATTCCTTCGCTGAGGGAACGACGACCACCTGTGGTACTGACTAAATCTAGGCTCGGCCAAAAACTACAAACGCTACCAAAATTTTCTTTAAAAATTATCATCTACCATACTAAGTCAAAGTACCACCTGTATTATCAATGGGTAAGTTGACCAGTACCAACAACCAGTAAGATTATAAATCTCTAGCATTACACTCGTGTCAACCGGTGGGGATAAAATTACAGGTATTACACAATCGGTTTAACCCAGCCCTTCTCAACCTTTTTCGGGCCCCGCTGCCTTTGCCTTGATTTACATATTCACGCCATCCCACCCTCAACTTTGGCCAATATATGCACGCCCCCCCTCCTTCTGCTTCCTGCATCACATGACTCTGAAAACGTATTCATGAATTATTATTGTTTTTGATCCAGGTTCAGCTGGATATTTTTGTAGTTGAATACTGGTAGCAATAACCCATCTCCTGCAGTTCATTATCCTGCTTTTCGCGGGATAGGGGGAAGGTGAGGGACGTTTATATTTTAACTGGGGTTTGCTCTGTCTTGCAGTATAAAACATACTGGTATCTTTAATAATCTTTCGAAATGGCTAATTTAGAGAAGAAAACAGGAACAAGGCGACCAGGCGACATACATGAAGAAAGGAGGCCATCTTATTACACGGGTAAACATACACACACACACACACACACACACACCTCTCTCTCTCTCTCTCTCTCTCTCTCTCTCTCTCTCTATATATATATATATATATATATATATATATATATATATATATCATCAGCCATTACATTTCCACTGCTAAACAAAGGCCTCCCCCAACCTTCTCCACGAATTCCTTGACTGAGCCAATCTTTGCCACGTTTTCCCTGCAAATTTCTCTATCTCATCTCTCCATCTCCTGTCCGGCCTTTTTCTGCTACGCTTACAATCTCTTGGTGTCCAGTCTGTCAGCCTCTTCCTCCATCGGTTATCCCTTATTCTTGCTACATGGCCTGCCCACCTCCATTTCTGTTCTTTTTTAACTTTTATAATATCTTTGACTTTAGTCTGCTCTCTCACCCAAGTTGATCTTTTCCTGGCTCTTAAAGATATTACCAACATTGACCTTTCCATTGCGCTCTGAGAACGGATTTTTTTTTTTCCCATTGATTTTGTCAGTTTCCAGGTCTCACAGCCATACGTCATAGCTGGAATTATACATTCGTTATATACGAAAAGTATATATATATATATATATATATATATACTTTATGTATATCTATCTATCTATCTATCTATATATATATATATATATATATATATATATCTATATATATATATCACCATCATCTGGACTTCCTGTCCCACCCTAGGTCAGGGTGAGGAGTAGCTATGTCCAGACAGCCCAAATTTGCCCAATCCAGTGGGCCACACTTCCATTCACTCATTATTCAAGCCCCCGGAATCCTGGCTCTATCGGATATGCCAAAAACATTCACAACGTTCTGTAGCTTCAAATAAACGTATCCGCTAAAGTCAATCCGGACACTGCCAAGTTAAAAAGGAGTGCCAAATCCCTGATCATGCACTTCTCACAACATTCATCCAGCCAGCTCGATCTCTTGTCAGTTCCCTTGCCTCACCGACTTCCAAACCTCTCTTCCTCACATACTCATCCACCATATATCTGCATCTTCTTGGCCATCCTCGCCTCCTCCCTCCTTCAAATATGCTCAGATATATTTTTTTCACCACTCAGTTGTTATCCATTCTCTCCACATGACCATGACCCGTATTCCTGTCGGTAAAGGATGCTCCCTAACAACTATTCCTAAGCGATTTATTTTGCTTATTACACTTTACTCTTCTATTCTGTGTTATATAAATCTTTCTAACATTGCCACAGTCTGCATAAATTGTGTACAAAATAATATTAACCAGCCATATCCAAAAATAAATCTCTAAGGAAGAGGTGTTAGGGAGCCTCCTTACTCAACGGGAATACGGACCCATACCATCTCAGTATACTCTCTTCGATTCTAATGTCCACCGACTTGCTCACTCCACATCTTTCACGAATCACATTATTTCGTATCCTATCCATTCTCTCTACCCCACATGTATTCCTCAGCAGTCCCATATCCAGTGCTCTTAATCCTGACTTCATTTTCATGCCACACCATAGTCTCACATCCATATGTTAAAGTTGGCACTAACACTTCTTCATGTACGCCTAGTGCAGCTGCAACACTCAAGTCTCTGTTTCTTATCAAGGCCTTCATTGCACCAGCTACTTTTCTTCTTTGTGCCACTCTACTTTCCACTTCTTTTGCACATTTTCCTCTCTTTTCTATCACTGTACCAAGATATTTGAACTCTCTCACCAATTCCAGTCTCTCTTCATGCACTGTCACATCACACTGTGAGTCACCTTCTCTCTCAATGACCATCACTATACTTTTTTCTACATTTACTCTCCAGGCACGAAACACAGACATCAGCAAAACTCTGCACTAGCATATCAACTTCTTGTCCCGTATTTGCAAGTAGTACTGCATCATCAACATACAACAAATTTTAGATATTCCATCCATCACCATTTATATATATATATATATATATATATATATATATATATATATATATATATATATATATATCCAAACGGAAGAGGAAACACGAAATATTCCAATCAATATCGTTTATTCACAAGACTTCAGTTCACGAAAGTACTTTGGATATTTCGTGTTTCCTTTTCCTTGTGGATATCAGCATATCAAAGAATCACGAGTTTTTTTTTAGCGATTTAACTGCATATTATATATATATATATATATATATATATATATATATATATATATATATATATATATATATATATATATATATATATATATATATATATATATTTATATTATTACATATCCTATGATTTCATCATCCCTTGCATAATTCTAACTTATGATACAGTTTTGTTCATGATTGCATCATCCTTTGTATAATCCTAATGTACAGTATGCTGAATGTTTGTTCACGATTCGCCACGTGGCTTCCATAGTGACCAGGCTTGCGTATTCTACCTCACTCCCCCCTTCTCCCCCTTATAGTAGAGTAAGTCGTTCTTTCTGTTGTTCAGAGCAGGATTGTCAACTCTTTGTCCCCTATGCCTTCATTTGCGCGTCCTTCTTACAAGTTGAATCAAGCTCTGCCGGCCCCCTATATAATGAGCTCAGTCTCTGCATTAGTTGCCACTTAGATCTACTCCTCATTCTGTTCACATCTCTGTCCTCCCCTGTACAGTATATTATTATTTTTGTGGGTGCTCAGGAAGTCTCCAGCCATCTAGCTGCTGTATAATTTGAGTATAAGTGTTATTACCATTTTTCTTGTACTGTATAGCCTAAGGCGTTAATTTGTAAGCCTGGTAAAATTTTTATGATTTATATTGGTTCCATATTGTCAGTCAGTATTAGTAATATTTTGGATCTGTAATAATATTATATATTGCTTTAACTCAGCATTATCCGGTTTTCTAATTTTATCAGGGCTGACTTAGATAAATTTGCTCTTGCTATATTCATGTTAATAGAGGCTATTGCAGTTAACCATATATGTAACCTGTTTTGCCATTATATTATCCTTATGAGTCCTGAATCTTTAGTTGTTAGTTTGAGCATTAAACTTTAACTTGTAATTTTACCTAACTCTTTTGTTTTGAACCTGGAACTTTGCGGGACAGTAGCGATTTTAGTATTCTCACTTTAAGTGTTCATTATCTCTCTCTGTTCCATAACATTAATTTGGCGACCCTGCCAGGATATTCAGGATATTATCATAAGGATATTGCTTGATATTTTGTGACTGTGATTTATTCATGATGTCTACTATTACTACTCTTGATGAAGCCAAAGATTTTTTGTCAAATGTGCAAACAGTGTGTGATGTAGAAAACAGAACAAAGAATGAACTTAAGCTTGTTGCTCAACAATTGGGAATTGCTGTTCACTCTCATCATTCTAAAGATCAAATTGTTGGCATGATTAATAAAAGCTTTTTTAATGTAACTCCTCCAGATGAGCAAACGCAGATTGAAATAGCTAAGTTTTAGCTAGCCCTGTAGGAGGCTCGTGCTAAGAAGGCTGAGTTTCAGGCTTGTGCTAAGAAGACTGAGTTTCAGGCACGTGCTAAGGAGGCTGAGTCTCAGGCTCATATTCAGGAGGCACAGGCACAGGCTCAGGCACAAATTGAACTTCCTAGGATTCAGGCAGACCATGAGTATCGGATGAAACAAGGTGGAACTGGATCATCTAGCTCTGATGATTTTGATGTGGCTAAAAATGTTAAACTTGTCCCTCCATTTAATGAATCAGATTTAACAAAGTATTTTCAGTTGTTTGAGAGGGAAGCTACAGGTTTTAATTGGCCCAAAAAGTATTGGCCAGTACTCCTTCACAGTGTTTTCACTGGTAAAGCTCAAGTAGCTTATGCATCTTTGCCTCAGGATCAATCTGATAATTATGATGTAGTTAAGAGCTTGATTCTTAAGGCCTATGAGCTTGTTCCTGAAGCCTATAGAGTAAAATTTAGGACAACTTATAAGCAAGATAAGCAATCCCATGTTGAGTATGCATAAATCAAAGAAGATCTGTTAGAGCAGTGGTTAAATTCTAAGAATGTAAAATCTGATTTTGACAAATTTAAGTAGATGATTTTGCTAGAGGACTTCAGAAGGTATATTAATAAAGATGTAAGCCTATATCTTGATGAGAAAAGAATAGGTACTTTGTCGGATGCTGCAGTTTTAGCTGATGAATATGTTGTCACTCACAAGAGATATTCTAAAGAAAAAAGGAAAGCTGAGAGTAAGTACGTTGCCTCTACTCAGAGTACAGGTAACAGGAAAGAGAATAAAGATGATGTTTCTCAGGAAGTAAATAACAGCTCCACCTCTAGATTTCAGAAAAGTAAATGTACTTATTGTAGTAAGCTTGGTCATACTACGGAGAAATGTTTCATGAGACAGCGTGATGTGAACAAAAAGGAGTCTTTAAATATTCAGTCAATTCGTCTAGTGTCCATCCTTGAGAGTTCCCAGAATTCTTTAACCAAGTTAACTGAACCTGCTTTGAGGGGTAAATTAAATTCTCATGATGAAGCTCCTCTTTTGAGCAGTAACGTGGGTGACACTCTCAAGAGTTCATGTGCCAATTTCCTGTCTGATGGTTTTGTCAGTCCTCTGGACAGTAATGACAGGAAATCAGTTAAAATATATCGTGATACAGGTTCTTGCCAATCCCTTATGCTGACCAGTGTTCTAGGCTCTAATGTTAATTCCTCTGATGAAACTGTAATCTTACAAAGTGTAGAGAATAATTACTTCTCTGTTCCTCTGTGCAGAGTGAATTTAGAATCTGGTTTTGTTAATGGTTCCGTTATGGTTGGGTTGGTTGAGACACTCCCAATGTCAGGTGTAACTTTCTTACTTGGAAATGATATTGGTGGAAGTCAAGTGTGTCCAGCTCCTCAGTTGTCTAGTGAACCAGTGACTGCGACCCAGGATTGTGATGTCCCTGATGTGTTCTCTGCATGTGCTGTCACTAGGGCTAAGTCTAAAGTTACTGGTGACTTAGAGGATAATGATGATGATGATGCTATCCTAGCTGACACTTTTCTTGCTAATTTGGACCACTCACCACATTAGACAGTACCCCGTAGTGTTGATAATTTGTCTCGTCAAGAGTTGGTTGAGTTGCAGGTTGCTGACCCTGAGTTGAAAGGTCTAGCTAACTCTGCTTGCAGTGAGGAAGAGTCAGCTGATGCTTCTACTTGTTATTATATAAAGTCAGGAGTACTTATGAGGAAGTGGAGACCCCCAACAGCATCAGCCGACTGTCAATGGGAGGTTGTACATCAAATTGTCATCCCTCGTGTTTGTAGGCAGGATATCATTAGAGTGGCTCATCATTCCAGTTTGGCAGGCCACCTTGGAGTGAGGAAGACTGTGGCACACATTTTGAAACACTTCTACTGGCCAGGTATCTTCAGAGATGTTTCCTGGTATTGTAAGTCTTGTCACACCTGTCAAGTTGTGGGGAAGTGTAATCAGACCGAAAAGGTTGCACCTCTAGTTCCCATTCCTCCTTTTCAGGCGCCATTCACCCGTGTGTTGGTGGATATTGTGGGCCCTCTTCCCAAGACTTCTTCAGGATTTTCTTATGTGTTGACCCTGATTGATATGGCTACTCGTTATCCTGAAGCCATTCCACTAAGAAATATCTCAGCAAAGAACGTGGTTAAGAAAATGCTAGGATTCTTCACCAAGTTTGGTCTCCCAAAGGAGGTACAATCAGACCGGGGAAGTAATTTCATGTCAAATGTTTTCAAGCAGTCTCTGAAAGAGTTGGGCATCACCCAGATCACGTCTTCAGCTTACCATCCTAAGACCCAGGGAGCGTTGGAGAGATATCATCAAACACTCAAATCGATGCTCAGGAAATACTGTTTGGAACATCAGAAAGATTGGGATAAAGGTCTTCCATTTGTTGTGTTTGCCACAAGAGAATCTCCAAATGAATCACTGGGCTTCTCGCCCTTTGAACTACTGTTTGGCCATGAAGTAAGAGGACCCCTTAAGCTACTCAAGGAATGCTGGCTGTCGGAGGAAGATGACATCAACCTGCTGGAGTATGTGATGAAGTTCAAAGAACGGCTGTCCACTGCTTTACAGCTGGCGAGAGAGAATTTAGGAGTTGCTCAGGAGAAGATGAAGACTTGGTGTGATAAGAAGTCCAGGTTACGCCACTTTCAGCCAGGAGACCAGGTTTTGATTCTGCTACCGGTGCATGGGCAAGCTCTTCAATCCAAGTTTAGTGGTCCTTATTTCGTGGAGAAGAAACTCAGTGATGTCAACTATGTCATCGCCACACCAGATCGTAGAAAGAACAAGCAACTTTGTCACATCAACATGCTAAAGTTATATCACAGGCGGGACGAAAATAAACCCAGCCTGCACTGTAGCTGTTCCACCCGAGTCTGCAAGTGAAGCTCTCCCATGCAGTATGAGCCTGAGTGATAGTTTGGGAAAGAATCCTGATATCATGAATGATCTCCAGACTAAGCTTTCTCATCTACCTCCCGAGGAAAGGCAGGAGTTTTCGGCATTACTGCAGGAGTACCCGCAAGTCTTCCACGACACTCCAGGAAGAACCACTGTGTTGATGCATGATGTCGATGTTGGAGACGCAAAGCCAATTAAACTGCCTCCTTACCGTGTGAACCCAGTGAAAGTTCCTCTCATCCAGAAGGAGGTTTGCTACCTGTTGGACCACAAGATGATTGAACCCTGTCAGAGCGAGTGGAGTTCTCCTGTCACTCTAGTCCCTAAGCCAGGTGGGTCACAGCGGCTTTGCATCGACTGCAGACGTGTTAATCAGATAACCAAAACAGACACTTACCCTCTCCCTCGCGTGGAAGATTGCATAGACAAGATCGGAAAGGCTAGGTACATAAGAAAGTTTGATTTGTTAAAGGGATACTGGCAAGTATCTATGACTGAACATGCTAGGGAGATCTCATTTTTTGTAACATTAGGAAAGACTTTTCCATGTTCTGTAATGCCATATGGTATGAAGAATGCACCAGGCACCTTTCAGAAGCTCATGAATGTTGTAACAGAGGGTTTGGCAGGGTGTTTTGTTTATATTGATGATGTATTAATCTTCAGTGACAACTGGAAAGATCACCTATGCCATGTCAGTAAATTTCTTGAGCGTTTAGTTCAGGCTAATCTTGTAGCTAATTTATCAAAGTGTGAGTTTGGTCAAGCTAAAGTTCAGTACCTTGGGTACGTAATTGGTGATGGACACGTTGCACCACCAGCAGCTAAGGTTCAGGTTATAAGTAATCTTCCCAGACCTAAAAGTAGGAAAGAGCTACAAAGGTTTTTGGGAATGGTAGGTTATTACAGGAGATTTGTTCTTAACTTTTCAATTCTTGTATCACTACTTACAGATCTACTGAAAAAGGGAGTTAAATTTGTCTGGACCGATAACTGTGAATCCTCTTTCAGTAAACTTAAAGCTATCCTATTAAGTCAGCCAGTGCTCGCTACTCCAAATTTTGCTAAGCCTTTTAAGATGGCTGTTGACGCAAGTGATACAGGAGCTGGGGCTGTTTTGCTGCAAGAGGATGATCAGGGTATTGAACACCCTGTATCTTATTACAGTAAGAAGTTCACTCCACCTCAAAAGAACTACTCAACTATTGAGAAAGAGCTTTTGGCCTTGATTTTGGGTTTACAGCATTTTTCATTTTATTTGTGTTCTGGTTTCGACCCCATAGTTATTTATACCGATCATAACCCACTGAAATTCCTTAGTAAGTTTAAAGATAAAAATCAGAGATTGACAAGATGGAGTCTACTTCTTCAGGAGTATTCATTAGACATACAACATGTCAAGGGGAAAGAAAAAGTTATTGCAGATTGCTTATCTAGACTTTAGACAGATTGTTTTAGAGTAATAAGAAATTTTCTTTGTAAATTTCTTTTTCTTTGTGGGGAGGTGTTACTTAGCCTATGATTTCATCATCCCTTGTATAATTCTAACTTATGATACAGTTTTGTTCATGATTGCATCATCCTTTGGATGATCCTAATGTACAGTATGCTGCATGTTTGTTCACAATTCGCCATGTGGCTTCCATAGTGACCAGGCTTGCGTATTCTACCTCATTCCCCCTTTCTCCCCCTTATAGTAGAGTAAGTCATTCTTTCTGTTGTTCAGAGCAGGATTGTCAACTCTTCGTCCCCTATGCCTTCATTTGCGCGTCCTTCTTACAAGTTGAATCAAGCTCTGCCGGCCCCCTATATAATGAGCTCAGTCTCTGCATTAGTTGCCACTTAGATCTACTCCTCATTCTGTTCACATCACTGTCCTCCCCTGTACAGTATATTATTATTTTTGTGAGTGCTCAGGAAGTCTCCAGCCATCTAGCTGCTGTATAATTTGAGTATAAATGTTATTACCATTTTTCTTGTACTGTATAACCTAAGGCGTTAATTCTTAAGCCTGGTAAAGTTTTTATGATTCATATTGGTTCCATACTGTCAGCCAGTATTAGTAATATTTTGTATCTGTAATAATATTATATATTGCTTTAACTCAGCATTATCCGGTTTTCTCATTTTATCAGGGCTGACTTACATAAATTTGCTCTTGCTAAATTCATGTTAATAGAGGCTATTGCAGTTAACCATATATGTAACCTGTTTTGCCATTACATTATCTTTATGAGTCCTGAATGTTTAGTTGTTAGTTTGAGCATTAAACTTTAACCTGTAATTTTACCTAAGTCTTTTGTTTTGAACCTGAAACTTTGCGGGACAGTAGTGATTTTAGTATTCTCACTTGAAGTGTTCATTATCTCTCTCTGTTCCGTAACAATATATATATATATAGATATATATATATATATATATATATATATATATATATATATATAAAACAAAAGATTTGTCTTTATTTGCTTGTATAAAAAGAATAGTTCTGTAAGCCACAAATAACATCACATTTTATGATTTCATGTGCATGTGAAAATTTTCTCTTCATGCTTGTATAATGTAAACCGTGATAAAATTTTACTACTAGGATACTCGTGCTTAGTTCTCTTTACAGATTAATTCTCTGGTAAATTAACACCGAAATGGTATTATGGCACCGCACTCCTCATATACTGCAAAATTTTGATGAAAAAAAGTCTAACTTTTTTTTTCTCTCTCTGTCTTCCAAAAGTCGTTAGCTTTGTGAGCAATCAGGCTGATGCCTCTTGCAAACTCCACCCATCCAGTGTTATTGTTTTACATCCTCGGCATCGAAACCTTTCTTTACTGATATCATGGCAACTTTTCCTAGTCTATCATACAACTTCTACCTTGCAACCCAGTGTCTTACAACCGCTTGTCACTCAGTTGTCAAATAATACATTTTTGTACGTAAATTAGTTTGTATGGTAGAAGGGTGCACTCACCAACCTCTTACACGATACATACTACTGTATATTCAGGTGAGTCTACGACTCTACACCGAAAGACAGGACAAATGGCTTTCTGTAATCCAAGAAACCATTTACTTTTATGCGGCAACGAGACAACCAATATAAATGGAGTTATTTAAGGCGCTTCAAACTCATGTGAATCATAAGGATTTTAGTCTGACGGTTCGCTAGCCTTTAATTTTCACATAGCTAATGGCATTTGGTGGCAAGCACTTTGTTACTCGTCGAAAATGTCTCTACTCGGTAGTCTGGACGCGGACCTCTACCTTGTTGATTGGGCAGCGTGTTACTGATGGTAATGAGCGGATTAATGTTTCTAGATGTAACTATTAACTTAGTCTGCATATCCTCAACAGTTCCACTTCCACTCTGCTCATTTTTAACACTTCCCACCAGTACCACAGGAGTGTTTCGTATCCATGCTGCAATATAAGTGTGATTATTCACTCATTCATTCCCCTTGCAGATCTCATCCCTATTTTCTCTCGTTAAAAAAAAAAAAAAAAAAAAAAAAAAAAAAAAAAAAAAAGCTCCACAGCACCAGAACATTTTCTCCTGTATCCACTCTATTGTTCACAATACATTTTATCAAAAAACTACTGGAACAAAATCCGCCCGAATTAATCTCATCATAGGCGACGGATATGTTTCTTATTCCTAGCCCAGATTAGCAGCCCTGCTTTCAAGATGATGCACTATAACGGATGTTTGCGATCTTTTTTATCTCATCTATTCGTAAGTATTGTTATTAAATGTAAACTAGATTGAAAGTAGGTAAAATATTACTTGGATATCAGTATCTGTATTTACAGTATCGTTTAAAATATAATCGGACACCTCCTGCATAGTACGTTTTTGATTGCCTGTACCTTCAACTACGTTGTCCATCACTGCTATTGGTTCCTTTTTTTTTTTTACTGTTCAAAGCATCTCGATATCCAGTTGTAAAAATATTGGCTTGATTCGAGTTTTGCTTCATTTCCAGCCATCGTTCTTCCATTATTGTTCTTCCCATTATTTCACCACTTCTGTATATTTGGATCAGTTTCTAAAGTTTCGTCTCTCGGAGATTAATTTTATTTATTTATTTATTTTTTTGCTCTTTTTGTTTGCTTCTATTTCCATTATTCCTACGTACCAGCTGACATAATTCTCATTCTTAGTATATTCTCTTATTTGTAAAGACACCCACCGTAGTTGTTTCTCCCTTCTTATCCACCCTCCTTTCCATTCTCCCATATCCATTACACTGTCCTCTCCTGCCACCTGACAGTCCTACAGCACAATCACACCCTACGAGTATCATTCCCAGTTTAGCACCCTGTATAGTCTATATACCGTTATTTACTTTTCTTTCATATTATGTTTAGGTTGCTTTGTCACCTCTTTAATCCACAGTCACTCCAGAGATTCACCTAGAAAATAATCTGATTACTTTTTCTTACATTCGCCTTTCAGTTCACTTTATATATTGCCATGGATAGATGCTCTTCCAGCAAGTCCTCTCACTCTCCCTGGAGACTGAATAAAATCGTTTGGTTGTTCTATAATTATGTGCTAAGGTTGTTTCAACTCTGAAATGCTAAATGCCATCAGCAATAACACGCTCAGGTTCGTATGACTCACTCTCTACTGAATAAAGCAGCCAAGCACTGACTGGAAAATAACACAAGGGAAAACTCGAACATGAGAGTGTTAAGAGACATACCATACCAACCTAGGCACAGTATCTTTGTGCTAGCAACTAGCAAGTACATTGGTCTATGACATTTAGTTCTCACATGGCAGTGCCTATGCAGTGTAGCCTATATAAAATTACTGACATCCACACTTGTAAGTGTAGAACGAATTCCAGTGAACAAGGCATTCGGGTTAATTTAGTTTTCCACCGATATGTTTAGATCCGTACTAGCTGTAATAGTTTCCGTGATGCTTTAATTTCGGAGTTCACATTGGTAGTTTTTTGGCTTCTTCTTTACAATGTAGTGGCAAATTTTTAGAAAATTCACTAACGTGACACCAGTTACACTTTCCTGTTCTTTCCAGCAATGACTTTAGGTTCGCTGTGGCTTCAGTAATTTCCGAGACAACTCAATTTTGCTGCTGTGCTTCACCATCCAATTTGATAACTGATAGTGCTCTAGCTAGTTTTCGTCACTGCAACACTTACCAGTATCTCATTTTGATTTGAAGATTTAGTTACCTTTTTCACCGTATGGTTTTCTAATATACAGCTTTCATCAGGTATTAGTTATCATGTTCGCCTCGTATACCAAATTTCCAGTCGCATTACTAACAGGATTTTGTTAATATTTCTCATCATATCAACCACCAAAAACAGTTAACATATATGTGGTTAACGCCCAGTCAAGCGATTTGGTGGGTTCGGGAATCTGCTTTTCTCGTCAAAATCCATATATTATAAATAGACATATACTACTCGTGTAAGAATTTTCATTTCAATGACCATTATTATAGTCGTCTACAGCTTAGTACTATTTCCCGTTGTGTAAGTCTGGAGGACAGAATGCAGAAACGGAAAAAGGAAAACAGCAAGAGCAGAAGTGCCATCAATGATATGAGGCATTCTCCGAGTCATGTTAAACTTAGTGATTTCATCGATACAAGTAAACACTAGATATAATAAAACTTGAGCAAACACACACAAAGTCACTATTCCCTTTCTACATTCATTTACGGTCCAAAACCTTCCTTACAGGTTCTACGTATTTTCACATGTGACTTTGGCACATGCCATATTTTAAGATGTTGACAAGCATCTCAACATCTTTGGCACTGATTGCCTATGTACTTAAATGACCTATTTGTATGTTAAGTACGAGACCGAAATGTATCGATCAACAGTAGTTTTATTAAACAATTTTTTATCCAATTTTTACCAAACTTTGTGAAGAGATTGGGGATCAAACAAGTCAAACACACACACACACACACACACACAAATATATATATATATATATATATATATATATATATATATATATATATATATATATATATATATATATATATATATATATATATATATATATATATATATGTGTGTGTGTGTGTGTGTGTGTGTGTGTGTGTGTATACAATCATTCGAGCGAGCGAAGCGATTAAGATTTGTAATTGGCTGCGTTTCACTCATGTATTTTACCCAACACAAACTGTGTTATTTTAGAGACTATTGAAGGTACAGTGGTTCTACACACATTACTGGGAAGCTAGTGAGGTGTTACTTCAGTGAATTTTCTCAAAAATCGCCAGTATGTTGTTGAAAAAAAAAAGAAACAAGGTTCAAAACTGAGTGCCAAAGTGCACTGAAATCTGTAGCATGGACTATTAAAGCATCAACTGGTCTAGGCACATAGCTCTAAAGTTTATGAAGAAAAAAAAAACATATTTCTAAAAACTTGCCACCATTCTGCTGAAAAGGCCACAAGAAAAAAAAAAAAGTCAATTCAGCACTAAAACTGTATTGTTAACTATTAGAGCTGTAGCGGTCCTACACACAGCATTAGAAAGCTAATGGGAAATTAATGTGTTATTTAAGTGGCATTTCTATTATTCGTTTCGTATTACTGAAAATAGCCAAATACTTTTTAAAATGTGCACAAAAACTGGGTTCTCTCTGTGGTTATTAGAGCTACAACGGACTTAACCACATCGTTGGAAAGGTTTTGGAAGTGTAATCGGTGATACTAAAGTGACTTTTCTTAGTTTTCACCAAAGTACCACCAAAAAAAGAGCCAAAACACACAAAGCTGAGCACAAACATAGAATCACGTCTGTGTCTCGCTTTGCTCTGGCAAGAGTCCAAAAATGATAATAGGAGAATGCAGATTCTGAAATAAAATGACCCATTTCAAATTGTGTATTTATATCAGACAAGGGGGGTTGGCACATCTATTCGTTTTCTCTTAGCTAAAATTAGAACAGCTTCGCATTTTCAGGTGTTGACACTTCAGATTCATAGTTCAAAGTTTTACACAAAATGGTAAGGTCGAAATAAATAGTTTTTTTTTTTTTATCCGATTTAGAAGACATTTAGTGGAAGTGTTAAGGGTAGGGCAAGGAAGAACGAGCCAATTTTGAGAGAAATCTGACTCAGGCCAAGGCTGCATGGCAAGCTCAAGTTCCGGCCCATGTGTGCTTGTGTCTGAACAAAAGTGAAGAAAGAACTTTAATCAGATTTGGAACAAATTTGGTGAAAATTTTGAAGATTAGCAAAGGGGATGACCAATTATATCGAGAATACAGAACGAAGGTCAAGATCACATTGTAACGCCAACTAGTTTTTATACGATTTAGATCAAACTTGGTGGAAGGAAGGAAGGAAAGAACAATGGAGAACTAGCACCAAGCCATAATATGGTTCTATGGCAGTAAAGTAGAAGGGAGCGGGGTAAATAGTTACATTAAATGTATGATATGAAGTGCGTAAGAAAAGTCATAAGATTGCAAACAGAAACAGTGGGAGAGTCACCCAGGAAATCAGTAATATATGGGGACCAACGTATTGAGGAAAGGAAGGAGAACGCTGCAAGACTTGTTGGAATGTAGATGGGCAATCAAGATAAAGATGACGGATAGTCATAGGACAGTTGCAGTGTGAGTAGGTGGGCTGAGGATCATGGCTTATCAAATGACGATGAGTTAGGCGGGTGTGACCCAAGTGATGACAAGCCAGGATTGTTTCCCATCGACGATTGGTGTAGGCTGATGTGTACCAAGGAAGAACAGGGTTTAACAATATGAATTTTTTTCCGAACCTGTTGGTCCGTCCACGAGGATTGCCAACGATCACTGTAGAGACGGGTTAGTAGAGTTAAACAATCAAAGGCCGGAATGGGGTGGAAGGAGGACCTAGAGGAGAAAGCAGCAGAGCGTGCAAATGAGTCAGCCTGTTCATTACCTGTAATACCAATATGGCTAGGAACCCAGGAGAAGCGAACTGACTTTTTTCTACCAGAAAGATGGAACAGCCACTCTTGAATCTGGGTGCTTAGAGAATGAGAAGGACTGGCTGTAAGGAAGTGAGCCCACTGAGAGAATTGGAGAAGATAACAAAGATGGAAGAAGAGACCCCTGGAACAGATTTCAGAGCAAGAAGAATATCATACAGTTCCGCAGTAAGGATACTTGCAGTGGAGGGAAGAGTACTGTGGAAAGACGAGTTTGGAAACACAACGGGAAACCTAACACCATGACAAAATTTAGGGCCATCAGCAAAGATATGCGTAGCAGTAGAGTGACAGGATGTATGCTTGAGAAAAAGGGGGCGAAGGTTATGTGAGGGAAGAAAAGACTTAGAACAAGGGAGAAAATAAGGGCAGACCACAGCAGGAGGCAGAAGGCAGGGTGGGAAGGAAACTGGATGTAGCAGAAGAATAGGAGGAAAGGTGAAATCAGTAGACTGAAGAAGGATGGGGGTCCGAAGGGGAAATGGAAGAAGGAGATTGGAGACTGAGCGAAAAGAGTGTTGAAGAAGGCTGGGAGGGCAGAGTAATTTATTTGTAGGGAACTGAAGGAGACATGTATAGAACCTGATTGTGAGAAGAGAACGATGATAAGAAAGAGGGGAAATGCCCGATTCAGCACAAAGATTTATAGTGGGAGTCGATCGAAAAGACCAGTATGATGAATAGAATCTAGCTATGAAAGAGTGCGAGTGGAGGCAGAAGAATAAATCAGGCAGCCACAATAAAGACAAAGTGAAGATGAAGAAGTGTGACACGATCATCACCCCATGAAAGATGAAACAGCAGCTGCAGCGAACCAAGATGATGAAGGGTAGCAGACATCAGGGAAGAGATAAGTGCGTTCCAGTTTAACAGAGAGTCAAATGTGAGGCCAAGAAATGTGGACAGGGATCGGTAGGGAGGAGGGATGTTATATAAAGAAAGAGCGGCTGTGGTATGGTTAGTGAACGAGTAAACGTTACCACGTAGGATTTAGAGGTAGAAAAATGAGAACCATGAATAATAGCCTCTGTGGAGGAAACATCAATGGCGGACTGAAATTGTTGTTCCTGCTAAGTATCGCCAAGCAGTGTTAGAATGGGATCATTGTTCAGCATCAGGAGGTCACATGGGCAAAAAGAAAACTCAAGGTCGTATCCGTGCTGACTTTTTCTGGCCAGGAACGGGACAGGATATAGATAGGCTTGTGCATTTCTGCAATGTGTGTCGAAGTACCACCAATTGGAGACGTGTCCTTCCTGCACCATTTGAATCCACACCCATAATCTCTGAGTCAATTGAGAGAGAGGGCAGTGGTAATGTGGGTGCAGACCTGATGTCTCGTCCATTGGCCCCAAAGGACACGTTATATCCAGGGCCTGTACATACATATGTACCATACTGTAGGTTAAGGGGGAAGTTCAAGACCCCCACAGAGTGGTAAATCTCGAGAATACATGCTATCCACATGAGTGTTTACACCCATGCTGGGTGTTAAAATGTGACCTGGCTGAGTTTTCGTAGGGATTCTCAACTTACCGATATTAGTCGTAAATGTAGAATCATGCTTTTAGGATGTCCGAGTACATAGGAACAAATACCACTGGACAGTACTTAGACTAGGAGCATATGCACAGAGCCCTGAGTTGACGGTCACTACTCTTACTTTTGACCTGTGACGGGCTGTGGGTCACTGAGGGCCCTGTTAGTTACTCGGCACCCGTCATGATCTTTTTAATGTACCAGGGGTCGATGCTACAGGAGGTGAATCAGCTGAAGTGAAGCTGGTCTCGCAGATGAGAGAAGGAGCTGGTACCTGATTGACTGTTTTCCTTGAAAGCGCAAGGCAAGGCTTTGGACCTCACCCCTTACATCCATACTGTGTCTATGCATTAACCAGAGTCTCCGGTTAACAGAGATATAGGTTTAACCAGTAAACTACAGGAGTTCTGAGAGATCTGACAATCCAAGGACTATGTTTCCTGGTTAATAATCTACCCAGTAAGGAAATAATGGCGACCTCGAATGTACGAAGCTCTGGCTGTCAGTTGAATTTTCAGCTGAAGTGTACTTTTGATTGTGTATGCATTGACTTCTAGCCAGAGGGTAATTGCAGTTTAGTACAAATTGTTTGTCACATTGACACTATTGATGCTCCACCTTGATTGATTTCACAGGTACAGTAAGCGGGTGCAGCAGTTTTGCCGTGCAGATCAGCTGACCATCTCTGCCGCATGCTGCCGCCTCTTCTCCTCTGCCCTTGTCATCTCCATTTACTATTAATTGTATTATACCATTTTACACGTAGGTACAGTTACACTACAACTGTCACATCTACACCGTGTAATATATTTACATACACCACGCTATATAAAAATTAGTTGTTAATGTAAAAGTGGCAAACTTTCGCTCAGTTTGACCTACATATAGGATTTTTCACCATCGTCACGGAGTTTTTTTGCCCTCAAGCTTGCTTCTATTAACGTAAATACAACGTTTTTACACTCATTGTCGACAATTATTTTCTCCTGTAGCAAGATAGTACACACACCACATGAATCTTGTGAGACTGAGTTAGGATGTATGTGTATGCATATATTGTTAAATTTTTCAGAGAAAAATTTAATTTTGATGGGGCTTAATGTCACGAATTTCCTAAATCATATTGTTCTGGCAATTCGCGACATTGTATTAATATTATTATGGTAACTCTTGAACAGCACTGAAACCCATAAAAGTTCGCTCAGTCAGCTAACCTCTCGCATTTGTGCTAAGATTTGAAACAGAGTTTTCATAACATTCGTCACCGCTTCATACGTGACTGTCTTTATACATAGACAGTGCATTTCACTGAGCGATATTTTTGTGTAATTGTCATTCCCACGCCTTGCTTCTCCAGCCATAAAGTTAAGCCACGCCCAATTTTGCATGCCCCTGTACATGGCATGGGAAATTAGTTTAGTTAGTTTTGGACCTCCACGGGAGATGGTGTCGTCGTGCCCAGTGTTGAGAGCAGGATCCCCATTGTAGCAGCTAGTCTCCAGCAGTACAACAATTCCCTGCACCTCCCCACTGAGTTGGTGATCGGCAGTAGTGGATGTTAGCAGCGAATTGCAGCGCCTCAAGAAGCAACAGACAGACGCCCAGTCTTTTCGTATCTACAGCTCCATTTTTCTTCACTGACCAGTAATTTCGTTTTTGTTTTTCTAGGTTTAAGATTAATAGCTGTTTCAGTGCATGAGTGAGTGTATTTCCTTGCTTGATATTTTGAATTTGCTTTGAGATCCTTGTAACAATAATTTGTTGTAATTAATAAATTTACAGTTCTTTTTGAGCTCAATTAAATGTAACAGTCTTGTTTGATTTCACCACATTGTGCTGACTTTAGTTTGCTACTCCCAGTTCACACAAACTTCTTATGTTAATCACAACTGGTAGTTAAGTCAGTTTTTTCATATTAATTCTTAAATCCGTTGTGCCAGCCAGGAGTTAGCATCAGCAAGAACCTGTGTATTTATGATTATTATTATTGAATGTCAGGGGTAAAGAAACTTTCTCAGTGGCCAACAGTAATAACAAAACAGCATCTGTGAGCAATTAGTCTATGCTGTGTACTGTTGGGAAAGTTTATGAAATTCTCGTCTTCAGAGAATCGGCGAAGTTAACCGGCATTAAGTAAAATTTACTACTTGATTTCACAAGTCAATTCCTTGCGTCAAACGACTATATATTAGCATTTCATTCGTATTTCCACTTCCCCCCGTGACAACAGTTTTGATTGCGTATACTCTTGATATCACAGACGACATAGCCTGCTACTGACACTACATATTCTTGACATCACGTACTCTTGACACAACTGATGACATTCTCTTGCCATTACATACTCCAGACACCACAGATTACATACTATTGACATCACAGATCACATACTCTCGATGCCACAGATTACATACTTCTGACACCACAAATTACATACTTCTGACACCACAGATTACATACTTCTGACACCACAGATTACATACTTCTGACACCACAGATCACATACTCTTGACACCACAGATCACATATTCTTGACACCACAGATCACATATTCTTGACACAACAGATTGTATAGGTCTGACACCACAGATTACATACTGTACATCTGACATCACAGATCACATACTCTTGACACCACAGGTCACATATGTCTGACACCACAGATCACATACTCTCGACACCATAAATCACATACTTTTGACTCCACAGATTACATACTCACGACACCACAAATCACATACTCTTGAAACCACGAATTACATATTTCTGACACAATGGATCACACATTCCTGACACCATATATTTTTGGCACCACATTCTTTTGACAGTACGGATTACATACACATATCACCACATACTCTTGACGCTATATGCTCCCAACACCACTTGTTTTTGGTACCACATACTTTTGACATAACATACTTTAAGCACCACTTCTGACACCACATACTCTTGACTCCACATACTCTTAACATTACTTGTTCTTGACACCACATACTCTTGACACATTACTCCAGACACGTGTAATTCCTTCCATATGATGTTGTCTTTTCTTCTCGGCTTCGTAGTCTTATTCGGCTCAGTAGAGGTTTCCGAGTCAGAGGAGTAAGTTACAGGCAACATTAATTCCACCTTTACGACAGGTTTTTCCTAAGTTGAATTTGCTGTTAGGAGGTTAGACATATCATGGACAAACTGAAAAGTGAGTCCCTTATGTGACGAGGTATCAGGTATCTCTCATTTGACAAAAGCAACACACACACACACACACACACACACACACACACACACACACACACAAACTATAATCACAGTGATTTTTTACTGAAGTGTTTAATATATCAATACGAGACTTAGCTTTCACCTTATTAACGAATCTGTTTCAGCTATCTTTTTCCGTGTGATTAACTTAAGCCTTTTCTGACACTTTCTTGTGATCCAGTCTTGGTAACATACCCTAGTCAAGAATATTCAGACCGTGCGCAGGAATACTGAATGTCGTACCCAAGGATTTTTTCACAAAGTCTAGAGATCTTGGGGCCCCACTTTCATTTTCTGCGTCTTTTTTCTCCGCCAGCGAAGCAGAATTGTAGAAAACTCTGGACGGTGGTGTGTTCAGTGTTATATGTTCCTGTGGCTGCCATTTTAATGTGGCTTCCGCCATTGCTCTCCAAAGCTTTTGTTTTCCATTTCATTTCAGCTGTTACTTTGATAACAGTTTCCTTTTTCAACCCTGCTTGAGCCTTAAACTGTTCTATTTTTAAACCGATTCTGGCACAAACGATGTTAGATTATTTTCATCTTGTATGTTTTACCCTCAAAAAATACATTTCGTGGTACGAGCTTCCACAAAACGTTATTACCATGAGATGATAACCATCTCTCATACTCATTTGTATGCGTAGAATCATGTTCTCACTTCTCACGTCCCGATGAAGCCTTCTGAATTTTATTATTTGTCCCAACTTTTCCAGTTGCAAAGCAGTGATTCTCTATAAAGCAAAACCTCCCATTTTAATTAAAGTAAACCTTTCATAAGAATTTAAATTTTACAAGTATGTGTATTGAAGAACCGAAACTAGGCACTGCGTAAGGGGTCCGTAATGGTAAGACAAACTGTCGTTTGACCTTCCAGTAGTGGTGGGCGATACCAGCAAAAAAAAGTAATCGCGATTACTGATTACTTTTTTCGAAAGTAATCGAATAGTAATCGATACCTGTTCGATTACTTTCAGTACATAACACTTACACGTGTGGCAACTGGCAAGTCCTCACTCAGCGAATGTTTTGTCAGAATATTTTTTATACCTGATAAAAAAAAAAAAAGTTATTTAAAGGGTATTTTGTGGCAAGAACAGTATTATATATTTACATTATCAAAGTTAAACCTTTACTAATTTAATAATTCATTACATTAGTCTAAATAATATCAAACTCCTTTAATGGTTTAGAGCTTTACACAAATATAGGTGTGGCTTCAATGGCTCATAAAAAAAAAAATATATATTGGATTACAAATTGCATCCTAAACCACATTGCTGTATAAGTTACACTTACATTGGGTAGTCCCCAGTCCCACCAGCCACCACCGGCCCAACAGTCCACTGAGTCCAGTAGTCCACACCCCGTGACCGCAGAATCAGCTACTTGATCCCGTTTTCTTTTATTGAGTATTGTTAAATGAATATAATTATTATTAAACGTAACAAGTACCCTACCACCTGACTGAATATATGTAACAAATATTATATAATCTATGTTATATGCCTGGTGGCACAGTTGAAATTATATAAATAAAAAAAAAGTATCTATCAGATCCAAACGAAACAAACGTTGTCATTATTTCAAATTTCAGAGTAATCGGTCAGAAGTATCGATTGCTGGAAAAGTAATCGATTACTGTTCTTTTCCAACAAGTAATCGAATCATTCGATTACTAGTAATCGATTACACCCACCACTACCTTGCAGAAGATAATTAAGATGATCACTCAGTAATTACTGAAACAATTACCAAAATAAAAGTCCTAAGGAAATTCACAACCTTTCTCTCTCGTTGAGCTTCATCTCAACCCTTCTTTCTCTTTGTGGAAGTCGATTCCCTGACCAGTGAAGGGAGAACAGTCACATCCCAATTTCTCCCGCCTCATTTCCCTGTCTTCCCCTTCCCTCTGTCCAATTCTTTCCTGCTTCCCCTCGACTCACTCCCTCGGGTGCTTTAGCCATTCCCTCCTACAATTCTCCTTCTTCAACGGAAATGCTGTGGTAGAGTTCAGATTGCCAGTGCTCGATCCGCAAACGACGCGAATCAGGTGTTAGACGGGGATAGAAACAGCCATTGTAAAGAGAGAGTACAAGTACAAAGGAGTACAAAGGAAAGCAAGCAGCAACAGACCTTGCCCGGGATTCACAAACGTCTGCTGGGCGACAGCGCCGCACGACGTCGTACGAGAGTCAACGATCACCCCTCAATGGAGATTCACAAACGCTGTGTTTGGCTCCCTTCCAAGTTTCTGTCGTAGCGAGTAGGGATTTTTCTGGGTAAAATTTACACGACCAATCACCAGGCACCGATCTATCACGTGACTGAATTTAAAGAGACCACACCCTCCCCCTTTCTCCTCCCTTCCCCCTCCTTCTCTCCCTCCCTCTCCCCCCAAAACAAGTACTATCACGATCCAAAGTTTCTTTACCCCCCTGAGTGGAAGAAGGTCGAAGCCAAGGTTGTAGCAAGACCAGATGATCAGACACTGCCAGTATACAAGACTAATAATGGTTCATGATACCGTGATTCATAAATAGGCTCGTGTGTTTCATCCGGGTGATTCTTCTTATCCTAAGCTTCAGGTTAGTGAACCCCTCCATCATGAACTGGCCTGTGTTCGGTGGCCCGTCATTTCTTCAACCTTGGCTTCGACCTTCCTCCACTCAGGGGGGGTAAAGAAACTTTGGATCGTGATAGTACATACTGTACATAAATATGTACATATGCATTTATGCAAGTAATCACGTACGTACTTAAGGACAAATATATCTCAAGGCGGACTGAGGTATTTACGTACATATGAATATAGGAATTCACCTACATACGTACGTACGTGAATACTTACATAAGTACGTACTTATGTGCGTACGTCAACTCATGTAATACGTACTTACGTACGCACGTGAATACTTACGTAAGTACGTACACGAATACTTAGGGAAATAAGTACGTGAATGCTTATCCAAGTACGTACTTATGTACATACTTCCTTAAGCACGTACATGCGTGCGTACGTGAGTACGTACATGAATGCATTATTACGTACATAGGTGCGTACGTAAATACGTGCATAGTTCTATACATAAGTACGTATACATGTACGTACGTACGTACATAGGTGCATACTTAGGCGTGTACACACGTTCATACCTTATACAGTAAATATATATATATATATATATATATATATATATATATATATATATATATATATATATATATATATATAATGTGCGTGTGTGTGTGTGTGTGTGTGTGTGTACGCCACAAGGTTTGATATAGATGAAGGTTGGGAAAGGATTAATTACTTAAATATTGAAGATACTGATTGAGTTTTTTGTATAATAAAACTTTACACTTGGGAAGAAAGGCGTGTTTCACTTTAAATAACTTTTGGCACAAGCTAGTGGCTTGTAGTATCTGCTACGCCCTACAGTAATGTGGAATAAATAAATAAATGACTAATTAAATCCATTCGCTCCAATGACGTATTAATTTTATTCCTGCTCCATTCAAACATTTGACTTCAACTTGGAGTGAGTCATCAGATTGTGATGTTCAATCTATACACACTCTTAAAGTTGCATCAGTATACATATCGGTATAGATTCCCTGTAAAGATATGATGCATACTGAGCCCATGTAGAGGTAATAATTGTAGCTTTCCATAATCAGTTACAGGCAGTGTTGGACTCTCTTGGAATGCCGTATCCAGTGTTCGAAATGTGTCAGTGTATTTGGGTGGCTCATCTTCGACAGTGGCGGCCTGTATACTTGGGGGGGGGGGGAGGTGAGGAGGCGAGCGAAGCGAGCCTTTTACATGAGGTTACCGTAAGCCTTGTTTAATAAATATTTTTGAACTCAAGCCTGCATGTAACCATAAGCAGTGGGTAATCCCTACCACATTATCATTCACAACTTCAGGATGCAGTATTCCCAATATTATTGACATTTAATATGTATGGTGTGTGTCATCTTTACAGTCTTGTTTGAACTGAGGGCTCTAAGGAAACATATTTCCAAACGTTCTTTATTATGAGATGAAAAAAAAAATTAACAGAGTCGGCATATCTGAAGAGTACCCAAAGCATAAGACAATAACATACCATGAAACTAGGACGACGAAAAATCATGTGATAAGTTCTGAGCCATTTATTACGAATTTGAGTAATGTCCCATGTGAATTGCTCTGTCTCCTAACTTAAAATGAAAATGATAAACATTATACCTTTGCCCAGTTCCTAAAAGATCATATATATAAAATAAATGTATCACTCGCAATGATGATGAAGACACCATGTTTAATTGGAGTCTTATTATGACCAATAGTGGGTACTCCTGTATAGTCTATTTTCATGGGACTTCAGTGCTTTTGTGTGGGCCAAACTCCCGTATCCCCTCATCATTAACATTGCCCTTTATATATATATATATATATATATATATATATATATACTCATTGAAGCTGCGTATGTGTGTTTCTGTCTGTGCATTTGTTTGTTTCTTTCACGAGGACGCTAACAGATATCGACCTAATGATTTCTGCATTACGCTGGGGTACGACCAGAGACTGTTAGAAAAATATAATTAAAAAATGGCGATTACGCGAGACGCGACAATGCGAAATTGTCGTAAATCACGACACATGAAATTAAGCGAAATTTTTCGATTTGGGTCAGATTTTTTTTTTTTAATAACAGAAAAGAGGAAGGAAAAAAATGGATAAAGAAAATAATCCATACACCACATTACCAGAGTCCTTCATTCATAAAAAAAAAAAATCTTTATAAGCTGGACTTAAACAGCTGTAGTTTGAAATTTGGGGGAAAACCACTCAAGGGAAGCAAGTTCCAAAGAGATGCAGTTCGGGGAATAAAAGGATTGTGATAGGCAGAAGGTGGCAATGTGACAGTCCAGTCATGAGCGCTACCAGATGCCCGTGTAGCGCGGGGGAAGGCATGGTGAGGTGGCACAATGGATGAACCTTCTTCCGAGCATTTGCCATAAATTTATTTGTAAAATTATGTAAAGAAGGCCATATTCACTTCTTACTTGTAGGGGAGGTAGTTTTCGGTAAACATAGAGACATCGTGACAAACAGCTAGCCAATACATATGCAACGAAAATTATATGACGAATAAATAATCCCAGTTGTGACGTACGTTTGTGAGACCTGGAAACTGACAAATTCAGTGGAAAATCAACTAATCCATTCTCAAAGAGCAATGGGATAACAATGTTGAAAATATTTTTATGAAACAGGAAAAGATAAACTTGAGTGCGAGAGCAGACTAAAGTCAAGGACATTATAGAAGTTATAAAAGAACAGAAGTGCAGGTGGGCAGGTCATGTAGGAAGTGTAGGGGATAACCGATGGAACAAGAGGCTGACCAGTTTGACTCCAACAGATTGTAAGCATGGCTGAAAAACGCCAGAGGGAGTTGTGGGCAAAATGTGGCATAGATTGACTCAGTCAAGGAATTCGTGGAAAAGGAATGGAGAAGACCTATGTTCAGCAGTGAACTTACAATGGCTGCTATTGCTGATATATATATATATATATATATATATATATATATATATATATATATATATATATATATATATATATATATATATATCTGTTTATCTAGATAGATAGATAGATATTGTAGGTAGGGGCACCCATTATCCACCCACTTAGTGCAGTGGTACTCTGTTTTTAGGGTAGATCCGCAATGAGTGGCAAACAAAATAATTTCCTGTAAACCAGGAAATCATTTTTATTGCTGGGTGGTAATCTTATAACTAACCAACACGTGAGTATGCACAACGCAAGATCGTGCAACCAGAGTGAAAGAGGTGTTCTGGACAAATGTGGAAGTGTCTATGGAAAAGTTTGAAAGGAAAGAGAGTGTGTTTTTTGACTGGAGATATGAACAGAAAAGTAGGGAATGTTAAGGTGGATGGAGTTGTTGGTGACTGGGGTGTGCCTGCGGAGATGGATGAGAATGACAGTGCTTTATGGACAGTTGTGCCAGGAGGGGGTTGGTGATAGCCAATACCCTCTTCAGGCACAAAATGATGTACAGGTATACATGGCAAGTGTTTAGATGGGAGGGTGGTGAACTGAATGAATGGAAGGCGATGATTAATTATGTGTGTGTATGGATGATAAAATTAAAGGGTGTGTAATTGATGGGAGAGCATACAGAGGTTGGAGGAGTGGACTTTCTGACCACCACCTGGTGATGGTGAAAGTCAAGGTGGAAATAAAGTGGAGAAATAGAAGACGGGAAGGACAGGAGGAAGTAGTTCTTACTAGGAGGGTGGAAAGGTTGCAAGAGGATGGAAAAAAGGCAGAAAATAAGAGAAGTCAAGGAGTAATTGGGTAAATATGATTTGGAGCGGATAGGGGACGTGGAAGGGTGTGTGCAAGATATTCACAAAAAGAAATCTTTGCAGCATGTGAGGTGGTGTAGAGGATGAAAAGATGATGAAAAGCGGTGCAAAGAACAGCACGGTGGAATGGAAAGGTGAGACAGGCTGTGGCACAAAAGAAGAAAGCATATAGTGAGTGGATGAGAAACAGGAGTGTGGAGGAAGTTGAGAGACAGAAGAGAGAGTTATATGTATGGAGGAAGAGAGAGGTCAAAAGATTAGCAAGACAGAGTAAGAAGATGAGAGAGTGGATGAGGAATTTGGAACAAATTTTAGTGTAAAGTGGAGGGAATGTAAGCAAATGTTCTGGAAAGAGATAAACAAAGTTAGACAGTGTGTTAAAAAAGTTAGTTGGGGAGTGAAAGATAATAATGGTAGACTTCTAGTGGAGAAGGATGAAAAAGTGAGCGGATGTAGAGAACACTTTAAGGAATTGTTGAAAATAGAGAATGAAAGTTAAGCGCATGTCAGTGGCTTGGGAATCGCTGAGAGAAGGAGGGATGTGAAGAGAGAGGAAGAAATCAGTAGTTGTTAAAGCAATGAAGAAAGACAAAAGGGGGAAAACCCCAGGAATTGATGAAGTGTGCGGTGGAATGCTGAAGAGTGGGGCAGAAATAGTAGTAGAATGGATGTGGAAGATGTGCAGATTGGCCTGGGAGAAAGGTAAAGTCCCGGAGGATTAGACGTCAGGAATAATTATTCCCGAGTACAAAGGGAAAGGAGGAAAAGAAGTGTGCGTTAATCAAATGGTCATTTGCCTTCCTAGTGTAATAGGAAAAGTATATGGGAGGATACTTATTGACAAAGTTAGGGAAATAACAGAGGAATTAGTTGGAGAACAGGTATGTTTTAGGAAGGGAAGAGGTTGTGTAGATCAGATATCCATTCTTAGGTATTTGGTGGAAGTTTCTAGTGAAGGGAAAGACGTTGTATGTGGCCTTCATTGATTTGGAGAAAGCATATAACAGGGTGGATAGACAAGGATTGTTGAAAGTATTAAAAATATATGGAGTTAATGGGGAGTTGTTGAATGCCGTGAAGAGTACGTATGAGGCTTCTAAGGCTGCCGTGGAGGTGGACAGTGAACTGAGTGAATTTTTCTATTTGAAGACTGAATTGAAACAGGGAAGTGTCATGTCTCCATGGTTGTTCAATCTGTATTTGGCCGGGGTTATAAAAGATACAAGGTAGGGCAGTGGATGCTGGAGCGACCCTAATGAGAGGGCAGTGTGTGGAAACGCTCTGTACTGCTGGTTGAAGATGAGACTGTGTTGTTGCGTGAAGACCAGGGGGGAGGGAGCTGCAAGGCTTGGTGAATGAGTTTGGAAGACTATGTAAGAAACGGAAACTAAAGGTGAATGTAGGAAGGGGTAAAGTTATGGTCTTCAAAAGAGATAAAGCCACTGAATGTACAGTGAGGTTGGATGAGGAGGAAAACGGAAAATGTGAGTGCATTTTTGTACTTGGGTGATGAGTAAGGATGGAAGTTTATAGGGTGAAGTGCTTGCAACGGTACAGTAATGAAGAAAGGTTGCTGGTTCTTTGAAAGCAGTGATAAGAAACAAGGAAGTGAGCATGGAAGGGAAAAAGTTACTCAATGACAGTATTGTGATGACAACTGTAACGTATGGAAGTGAAACTTGGACCTTGTTGGAGGGACACAAGTCAAGGGTGAAAGCAGTGGAAATGAATTGTTTGAGAGGAACTTGTGGTCAGGTGGAGAGTCAGACTGACAAATGAGGATGTGAATGAGCGTTGTGGTGTGGATGTGGATGTGATAGGAAGCGTTAGGAGAAACACGCTGAAGTGGTTTGGCTATGTGGAAAGGATGGAGGATGAGAGACTGACGAAGAAAGCATGTGTGAGTGAGGCAGAGGGGGTGAAGAGGGAGGGGGAGGCCAAGGATGAGTTGGAGGGATGGAGTGGAGAGGTACAAGAGTTGGGGTGTGCTGGGGAGAGGGGCAGTGAAATGGTTGAGGACAGGGCTACATGGAGGTGATTTGTTTGTGGCCACCCCTTACGGGATTAAGGTCTAACAATATATATATATATATATATATATATATATATATATATATATATATATATATATATTTATAGTGGTAGGTGGGGACGCTCACCATTCACTTACTCGACGTAATGCTGCTCTCAGGTGTCTGCCTTTTCCTCTCCTTATCCCTTTTTCCTTCCATCCTCTTCTGTCGTTCCTTCAGTTTTTCCTCGTCTTTCTGCCTGCTGGTGACTTTACACTCCCTTTTCTGTCTTTCTTTCCTTCATTCATTCCTGTTCCTTCTGCCTGTGGGTGACTCTGGACTGAGTGACAAGCCAAATGGTTTCCTGTACACCAGGAAACCATCTACTACGCTGGGCGGTAACCATATAACCAAATTTTGGCACCTGGTGGTTTAGTTGGTAATTATTGCACTCCAATCGGATTGAGCCTGTGAAGGTTTATATCCAAGGCGTGGTTGAGGTTTACTGCTCACGTAATGCCACTCATGGATGAGTGAGGCTGGTCACTCTCATCTTAAATGTCAGGACCAACTGCCTAGCCCCGGGCTCCTACGCTCCTCATGGGGCAAGTTAGGATTGGATGATGAATGGAATATATATATATATATATATATATATATATATATATATATATAAATATATAGATATATATATATATATCATCATCATCATCAGCCGTTTGAGTATCCACTGCAGGACCAGCCTATCCCTACTGAAGTGGGGACGATACAGCCAATGTATCTCTACCAAGTGGCTTAGGCTGTCTGGTAGAGATTGTATGTAGGGTGTGAAGTGCTTGTGAATGTAATTGTGGTGCTGGAGTGGCTTTGGATGTGTGTGTAGTCTGTGAACCAAGTGTAATCAGCCCACGCAAGCCGACTGGGTGCAAGCATACCTTATAGTAAGCGACATTGGTTCAACCACAGCACTCCTTATGTCCGCCAAGCAGTACATGGCGAGGAGAACGCTCCCAAAGTTTTTTACCTTGGCTGGGCGCGAACCCTCGCTCTCCAGTGTACGAAAACACACACTTTACCACTGCACCACAGAGGCTCCATATATATATATATATATATATATATATATATGTATATAGATGGATATAGATAGATATAGATAGATAGATAGATATGGGTAGATAGATTGATTGATAGAGAGAGTTCGATGAAAGCGATTGCAAGATCTGCATTGTTTATTTTCTTAAGTATATTGTCTTTACACCTCAGGAGTGCCTTATGCCTGAAGTTCACACCTACAACGTAAGTGGTGATCTTGAACGGGTGAGAGCGCACCCTTTCGTGTGGGTAGGCGCAGCAAATAGTCGGTAACACTGATTAGTTTTTAATTTTAAATGCCGAAAAGGAAGACAGTTTCTAAGGTTCATATACAATATAATCTCTTAATGTTAGCAATTCTTATCTATTTTGTTAATAAAGACTTGCATTTGTTCTTAAATACTCTGTGTATGTATACCATGCCTGTACCATGGGCAAATTCGGTGACATAGCTTCAAAGTGGTTTATGCGGTCAATTATAACCCTACGAATATGCCTTGGCTGGTCATACTGATTTTGATTATATTTCTGCTCCAAATGCTTGTTTTTGCCCGTTTTCTCACCCAGAACCCAGAACACCCACCAGTCCCCCTAGACACTTGGGAGGGGGGTTATTTTGAAAACCGATCACGAGCACCGAAAATAAAGGTCAAATTCGTTCAAATCACACCAAAATACACCAGAAAAAATATACTACTAAGTCAAAACAAAATAGTATGGACTTGTAAAAGTACCGAACGCAGACATGAGACTTCATATTTCAAACTAACTGGCTGTGCACGATTAGTCTGTTTAGGTAGTACTCAGCCATTCTTTACTGTAGGAATCATTTCATGAACTAATCAAACTATTTATAGAAGTATCATGCACCATATCTAATAAACAGCTTGATAGAAATATCGAAAAAAATATAATGGAAGTGGATACAATATCTCATCCACCAGGGCGGGACTGGTGTAGCGGTAACCATGTTACACCAAGCCTGATGGCCAAGTTTTTGGTACTGAGCTGCTCAGTGGGTTTTTGAAAGCAGATGGTAATTCTGAAAAATACAGTGGCATGGTCCACTGTGCAGCTTATGGATGAAAAAACGGGCACAGGAATTCATCGAAGAGAGATGGCATTACATTTCACATGTAAGAAATATATCTTGTTGTTAATTCTATACGATTACTGCCCCTGGTGAAGGGTGGGAAGATTCTTCTCCAGTATCCTTGCATGAATGAGGCAACTAAAAGGGGTCCATTTATCTCCAGTCTTTCTCTCCATGTCATCTTCACTTCTGCTCACACTCTCTTGTAGATATTTCCATGTTTCTTCCGGCTTTTATCAATCTGAACATTCAGTTTCATGATATGGATAGTCTAAGGACTTCCCACACCATTTCATTACCAGTACCGGTACTTTGACGTAAAACAGCTTCAGCATCTCTGTCATTTCAGCATTGACACCACACTATCTTTCCCCTTTCTGCCATTACCTTTCTCAGCCTTAGTGCCATAAAGGGTAAGTTCTGCACTGCAGCAACCTATGGCATTGTTTTGTACTCATTGGCTAAATGTACCCCAAATAATTCGTTGAAATAAGCAGAAAAATCATAATCCATATACGTTTTTTTATTATAAGCTACGAGTGTGTGTGTTTCAATATGGCTGCCAAAGTCACACGCTCGTGGCGGAGATAGCCTCTCCATACAAAAGAGCTCAGTGATCTCATCTTAGTTTTCGTCTCGTCGCAAATTAACCATCTCTGGAGAAGTGGTTAAGTCTTATAAAATGATAAAAATATTAAACGCTTATTATATTCTTTACACGATGTTTTTATTATTAAATTACATTTCCCATCACACACACCATAGGATCCTTCAAATTCTACACAGTTTTCTTTGCACAAGGCTGCTATAATATGACGAAGGGGCATGTAAAGGGGTGCTATGAGACTCCCCACAGATTCCAGTACTACGCTGGGGTAATACTCTCCCGTTCACTGGGGAACGCTCTCCCTTTCGTGCATTACGTTTACCAAAAGATACGGATAGGGCAAGGTAAATGCCTGGCCACAGTTTGGTAGGTTGTGTATGTTTTCGCTGTAATTTGTTCTGTCCATTTCATTTCTTGTTAGATAGCGATTTCGAGCCCCTTAACCCTTCTTCAGTAGCCTTGGTAGATAGATGTTTCTTCCTCTGCAACTGAAGTGAGAATGTGCGGAGCAGGTTTCTTTGTTTGTTTGTTTAGATTCACCTCCCAAAGTAGGGAGGACACGGGCAAAAATTTTAAGGCATCTTTCCTATCACAACCTTCTTTCCGATCGTCAGTGCGGGTTCCGTCAGGGACGCTCCACTGGCGATCTTCTCACCTACCTTTCAGAATCCTGGTCATCCTCCTTTCGGAACTTTGGCGAAAGCTTTGCCATTGCACTTGACATCTCAAAGGCTTTTGATCGAGTCTGGCATAAATCTTTAATTTCCAAACTGCCCTCCTACGGTTTCTATCCTTCTATCTGTGCCTTCATCGTTAGCTTCCTTTCTGGTCGTTCTGTAGCCGCTGTTGTAGACGGCCATCGTTCTTCTCCTAGATCTATCAACAGTGGTGTTCCTCAGGGCTCTGTCCTATCACCAACTCTCTTCCTTTTATTCATCAATGATCTTCTAAGCTGTACATCGAACCCTATCCACTCATACGCTGATGACTCCACCCTTCACCTTTCCATTCGGTTCCCGCAACGCCCATCTCAATAGTTACTTCAAGAAACAAGGGATGAGGCTATGGCACACCTAATGTCTGACTTGACTCATATCTCTGACTGGGGTAAAAATAATATGGTTGTTTTCAATGCATCTAAGACTCAGTTCTTACACCTATCAACCCGACAAAATCTTCCACAGGTATACCCACTAATGTTTAATAATATTCAGCTTAATCCTGCATCATCCTTGAACATGCTTGGGGTTTCATTTACTCGGGACTTATCTTGGAAAGATCATATTACATCTCTTGTAAAATCTGCTTCCAAGAGATTGGGTGTGCTAAGCCGACTCCGCTCTTTCTTTACCCCTGCACAATTGTTGACTCTAGACAGGGGTTTTATCTGCCCCTGTGTGGAGTACAACTCTCATGTGTGGGGAGGCTCCCCACATACAGCTCTTCTCAATAGGGTGGAGTCAAAGGCTTTTTGTCTCATTAACTCTCCTCCTCTTACTGACTCCCTTCAACCTCTGTCTCTTCGCCGCACTGTTGCATCTTTATCTCTTTTCTATTGCTACTTTAATGGTCATTGCTCCTCTGAACTGTCTGCTTGCATTCCTCCACCTCTACGACGGGCGCGAAGCACCCGTCTGGCAGCAAACTCTCATCCCTTTTCTGTCCAACTCTCTAATGCAAGAGTTAACCGTTACTCCCAGTCTTTCATTTATGCAACAGGTCAACTCTGGAACTGTCTCCCTCTGTCTGTATTTCCAGCTGCCTATGATCTCCATTCTTTCAAACGCAGTGTGTCCAGGCATCTCGAAATGATCGGATCTTGAATTTGGCTCTCTATTGTATTTTGTTTTTCTCTTGGAGGGAACTGTTACTGCGGGCTCATGGCCTTTGGTTCCTTCTTCCTAGCATAAAAAAAAAAAGAAAAGTATAAGCCTATCAGAGGGATTTGGCTCGTCTAGCAAGAACTTTAAGCAGGCGTATGGGTGGGTAAGCAATGACCACACCCAAAAGAGCAGGAGCAGATGCCAGCACAAGAACCTCCGCTGCAGACTCAAAGTCATATCACCTCCCGAGAAGTGATTAACTCGATTGGTATTGTCTGAGACTGTGAAGGGTGAGCGGTCTCTGGCTGGAGGCAAAGAGCCTCATGCTTGGCTTCTACCACTGCTGAAGCTGGGGTGAGCCCTGGTGAGACGATGTTCTGACCACGAGTGTGAGGCTGGGAAAGTGGGATGGAAAGTGCCTTGGTCCTGGCTGACAGGCTGATGTTGTACTGGAATAAGCCCTCAGGTGTCACCTTACACTCAGTGCACCTGTAATGTGTCTCCTGTTGCCATCTCTGAGTGTACATCCAGACACAGCACTGCCTGTAGTACTTCTTCCCCGCAGTTGTGTGACCCAGTTTCACAAGAGAAATGGCTTCTGGGAAATGGTCTGACTGGGACACCCTTTCAGGGACTATAGCAGCACAGTGTCCTTGGTCCCACTGGCTGAACAAATCCATATTCAGCAAACAGTTCTTGCACGAGTTCCTTCTCAAGCTCGCATGGACAAATACTTATGGCAACAGTCTGCTTGAAAAGTATGAATGGATTCAGCACAACAATATCAAAAATGCCTTCTTGTACCACCTGTAGCACTTTAGGAGACAGCCAGTGACACCAATCTGCATGTCAGATGTATTGACCAGCCACATGTAAATGTTACAAATGTTATGAGTCCATATTATAATTACAAATCATAATAGATAGATAGATAAATAGATAGACAGCTCCATGCAAGCCTGGGAAAGGGAAATGATCTTGCAAGTTAACTGAGGAAATGTTGACGACACATAGGAAGTAGCAAAGTCAGGGGATGATTTAGGTAGTGTGTCAGCGAGATAGCAGGGGAACAAAGCCTAGTGACATACACACATACTCACACACAGGTTTCTGGAACTTTCCAACCACACTGTAACACACGTGACACGACCACTGTTTCACCAGAATTTAGGAAGCAAAGAGGCAGAAGGAGGCTAGCATTAGAACCGACAGGTAGTGGAGAAAGTGAACAAGAAAGAGGGGCTCAACTAGACTTACTTATTATATTGTCTCTGTAAGACATACCCTGCTCAAGTTAGATTTCTCTGAAGATAATAAATTAAGATCAACTCACTGTATTCATCTTTAATTCCTACTACAAGAAATCGAGTGACAACTAAAGAACAAAACTTCCTACAAGTTACTACAAAGTCTTTTATGACATTATTTGGTGGCAGCAGTGGGAAATTAAGGTCATATACCAAACAATCGAACATAGGTGCAACTGTTCCAATAAAATCTATAGTACATAATTTACGAGAATTAAATATCGAGTTAAACTCCTTCTATAAATGAAATAACAATCAACCATAACGCACATCATCACTATCATCGACCACAGCATGACCATATTAGGAAATTAATATATTTGTTTTCGGTAGGTTACGATGAAGGAACTTATACTATGGATTCTCCTCTACATAGCAAGAGGATATGCGCACTTAGACCCCCAACACATAGTACGACAAGGATGCCTCATAGCTCCAACGGCCATGACTTCAATTGTTAAGGACGTTATGAGTACTGAAATAAGTCTGGATTACTTGTATGAAGTACCTTCTTATCTAGAAAATCTTGCGAAGCCTATGCGAACTCTGGACTTCATGGTAGGAAGCTATGTTTCACAAGCACATAACACAAAGGAAGTGAATGAAATAGTAAAGTTAGCGAAATGGAAACTAGAACAGGCAAAGTCAACTATGCTCATCATGATCCAAGATCTCCCATCTTATGGAACGGAGGTATTGAGCGACAGGAACAACATCACACGTACTCGCCAAAAGCGCGGTTTGTTTGACCTGGGTGGCCCAGTTCTTGGGAACATCTTTGAATTGGCTACAGAGGATGACCTTAAAGAAATAAACAACAAATTTAATAAAATAGCTCAGATACTAACATACCAAGATAAATTCATCACAGGACAGAACTCAGCAATGAAGACAATTGTGAAAAATCTGAAAAAGGCAGAAAACATAGCTCTCGAAAGTGTAGATAAAATAAATGAAATGGAAGGAAACATTACACTTTTCCAACACTTCTCCATCATCACAGAACATAATGACACGATTCTACTACAATTAGACAACACTAGAGATCGTTTCAGGGCACTTATGCAAGGAATTTCGAATGCTGGTGATGGCAAGATCACAATTGACTTACTCCCAGTTCATGAGCTACGTCAGATAAATAGTCAAGGCATACATAAACATAAATTGAAGCCTTTGTTCCGCAGTAGGGAATTCATGCAATATTATCCATATTTAGAAGCAACACTAACACCAACATCAGTAGTAGTTCATGTACCATTCATAACTGAAGACCTGTTCACAGTATACCAAATACACCCCTTCCCCTATAAAAATAACAACACTTTGGTCATCATCAACATCAACACAGACACCGAATTCATCATGGTCCCCAAGAGACGGAACACTGTCACTTTCGCAAGTGAATCAACGATTGAACGAAAGTGCCGCACATCCTTACATGCTGTTCTTTTTTGTCCTGCGTACATTTTCACGTTTCAGCCTACTGATACAGTCCCTTGTGAAATGGGTATCATCAGAAATGACAATATTCATAATCATTGCAACTTCACTTTTCCTCCAGGTAAACTTGTACACCATCAACGCATCGGACACTCACAGTTTTTTATTTCACTCATAACACATCAGTTAACATAGTCTGTCCAGATACACCACCATCTCATACTTCAGCCTCAGGATTATACATAGCACCAGACTACTGTGCAGTATTTACACCAGCCATGTCTACTTTATCCACCATCAATCACTGGGCCATCCTCAATCATACACACAAACATTTTCACCGACTGCCTGATATGGACTTAAACATGAGCACAAGTATTAAGTTAACTTCACCTAAGTTTGAAACTATGCAGCTGATCAATGAAACAATGAAGCCCTGGGAAGATTTGAGTTTGAGAATGTTCAACCCATATTATGTGTATAGCCCAGCACCTACCGTCTTTATAATCTTCTGCATTGTATTTGCAGTACTGCCGTTCGCAGTGCACAGAATGCATGCAAGAATTGCAAATTTGGAGTCAGTATTTAGTGGAGGGAGACTTAACATCCAGGTTAATCCCTCTGAATGAAGTGTACATATTTTGTATATAGAATATCATATATATATATATATATATATATATATATATATATATATATATATTGTTACATAGCCTATGATTTCATCATCCTTTGTGTAATTTTAACGCACAGTATGCTGCATGTTTGATCACGAGCGTGTTCTGCCTCAGTCCCCCCCACTCTACCGTTACAGTAGAGTAAGTCGTCCTTTCTGTTGTTCAGTGCAGGATTGTCAGCTCTTTGTAACCTATGGCTTCATTTGCGCGTCCTTCTTACAAGTTGTATCAAGCTCTGCCGGCCCCTATATAATGAGCTCAGTCTCTACATTAATTGCCACTTAGATCTACTCCTCATTTTGTTCACATCTCTGTCCTTCTCTGTACAGGAAGTCTCCAACCATGTAGCAGCTGTGTAATTTGAGTATAAGTGTTATTGCATTTTGTTCTTGTACTGTTTAGCATAAGTTGTTAATTTGTAGGCCTGGTGAGGTTTTTGTGATTCATGTAAGGTTCTTATTGTCAGCAATTATTAGTAATAGTTTGTATCTGTAATAATTTATCTTGCATTAACTGAGCATTACCCAGTGTATTTTCATTTTATCAGGGCTAACTTAGATAAATTTACTCTTGCTAATTTCGTGTTAATAGAGGCTATTGCAGTTAACCATATATTTAACCTGTTTTTTGCCATTACATTATCCTTATGAGACCTGAATGTTTAGTTGTTAGTTTGAGCATTAAACTTTAACTTGTAATTTTACCTAACTCTTTTGTTTTGAACCTGGAACTTTAGGGGACAGTAGTGATTTTTAGTATTCTCACTTAAAGTGTACATTATCTTTCTCTATTCCGTAACATAAATTTGCCGACCTCTTATCAGGATATTCAGGATATTATCATAAGGATATTGCTTGATATTTTGTGACTGTGATTTATTCATGATGTCTACTATTACTACACTTGATGAAGCCAAAGATTTTTTGTCAAATGTGCAAACAGTGTGTGATGTAGAAAACAGAACAAAGAATGAACTTAAGCTTGTTGCTCAGCAATTGGGAATTGCTGTTCGCTCTCATCATTCTAAAGATCAAATTTTGACATGATTAATGAAAGCTTGTTTAATGTAACTCCTCCAAATGAGCGAACGCAGATTGAATTAGCTAAGTTACAGCTAGCCCTCCAGGAGGCTCAGGCTAAGGAGGCGGAGTCTCGTGTTAAGGAGGCTGAATTTCAAGCAAATGCTAAGGAGGCTGAATCTCAGGCTCGGATTCAGGAGGCACAGATACAGGCTCAGGCACAAATTGAACTTGCTAGGATTCAGGCAGACCATGAGTATTGCATGAAACAAGGTGGAACTGAATCATCTAGCTCTGATGATTTTGATGTGGCTAAAAATGTTAAACTTGTCCCTCCTTTTAATGAATCTGATTTAACAAAGTATTTTCAGTTGTTTGAGAGGGTAGCTACAGGTTTTAATTGGCCCAAAAAGTATTGGCCAGTACTCCTTCAAACTGTTCTCACCGGTGAAGCTCAAGTAACTTATGCATCTATGCCTCAGGATCAATCTGATATTTATGATGTAGTTAAGAGCTTGATTCTTAAGGCCTATGAGCTCTTTCCTGAAGCCTATAGAGTAAAATTTAGGACAACTTACAAGCAAGATAAGCAATCCCATGTTGAGTATGCAAAATTCAAAGAAGATCTGTTAGAGCAGTGGTTAAATTCTAAGAATGTGGATTCTGATTTTGGTAAATTTAAGCAGATGATTTTGCTGGAGGACTTCAAGAGGTGTATTTATAAAGATGTAAGCCTATATCTTGATGAGAAAAGAATTGATAATTTGTCTGATGCTGCAGTTTTAGCTGATGAATATGTCCTCACTCAAGAGATATTCTAAAGAAAAAGGGAAAGCTGAGAGTAAGTACGTTGCCTCTACTCAGAGTACAGGTAACAGGAAAGAGAATAAAGATGATGTTTCTCAGGAAGTAAATACCAGCTCCACCTCAAGATTTCAGAAAAATAATGTACTTATTGTAGTAAGCTTGGTCATACTACGGAGAAATGTTTCATGAGACAGCGTGATGTGAACAAAAAGGAGTCTTTAAATATTCAGTCAATTGGTCTAGTGTCCACTCTTGAGAGTTCCCAGAATTCTTTAACTGAGTTAACTGAACCTGCTTTGAGGGGTAACTTAAATTCTCATGATGGAGCTCCTCTTTTGAGCAGTAACGTGGGTGACACTCTCAAGAGTTCATGTGCTAATTTCCTGTCTAATGGTTTTGTCAGTCCTCTGGACAGTAATGACAGGAAGTCAGTTAAAATATATCGTGATACAGGTGCTTGCCAATCCCTTATGCTGACCAGTGTTCTAGGCTCTAATGTTAATTCCTCTGATGAAACTGTAATCTTACAAGGTGTAGGGAATAATTACTTCTCTGTCCCTCTGTGCAGAGTGAATTTAGAGTCTGGTTTTGTTAATGGTTCCGTTATGGTTGGGTTGGTTGGGACACTCCCAATGTCAGGTGTAACTTTCTTATTTGGAAATGATATTGGTGGAAGTTAAGTGTGTCCAGCTCCTCAGTTGTTTAGTGAGCCAGTGGCTGCGACCCAGGATTGTGATGTCCCTGATGTGTTCCCTGCATGTGCTGTCACTAGGGCTAAGTCTAAAGTTAATGGTGACTTAGAGGATAATGATGATGATGATGTTATCCTAGCTGACACTTTTCTTGCTAATTTGGACCACTCACCAGATGAGGCAGTACCCCGTAGTGTTGATAATTTGTCTCGTCAAGAGTTGGTTGAGTTGCAGGTTGCTGACCCTGAGTTGAAAGGTGTAGCTAACTCTGCTTGCAGTGAAGAAGAGTCAGCCGGTGCTTCTACTTGTTATTATGTAAAGTCAGGAGTACTTATGAGGAAGTGGAGGCCCCCAACAGCATCAGCCGACTGTGAATGGGAGGTTGTACATCAAGTTGTCATCCCTCGTGTTTGTAGGCAGGATATCATTAGAGTGGCTCATGATTCCAGTTTGGCAGGACACCTTGGAGTGAGGAAGACTGTGGCAGGCATTCTGAAACACTTCTACTGGCCAGGTATCTTCAGGGATGTTTTCTGGTATCGTAAGTCTTGTCACACCTGTCAAGTTGTGGGGAAGTGTAATCAGACCGAAAAGGTTGCACCTCTAGTTCCCATTCCTCCTTTTGAGGCGCCTTTCACCCGTGTGTTGGTGGATATTGTGGGCCCTCTTCCTAAGACTTCTTCAGGATTTTCTTATGTGTTGACCCTGATTGATATGGCTACTCATTATCCTGAAGCCGTTCCACTTGGAAATATCTCAGCAAAGAACGTGGTTAAGGAAATGCTAGGGTTCTTCACAAAGTTTGGTCTGCCCAAGGAGGTACAGTCCGACCGGGGAAGTAATTTCATGTCAAATGTTTTCAAGCAGACTCTGAAAGAGTTGGGCATCACCCAGATCACGTTTTCAGCTTACCATCCCCAGACTCAAGGAGCGTTCGAGAGATATCATCAGACACTCAAATCGATGCTCAAGAAATACTGTTTGGAACATCAGAAAGACTGGGATAAAGGTCTTCCATTCGTTGTGTTTGCCGCAAGAGAATCTCCAAATGAATCACTGGGCTTCTCACCTTTTGAACTACTGTTTGGCCATGAAGTAAGAGGACCCCTTAAGCTACTCAAGGAATGCTGGCTGTCGGAGGAAGATGACGTCAACCTGCTGGAGTATGTGATGAAGTTCAAAGAACGGCTGTCCACTGCTTTACAGCTGGCGAGAGAGAATTTAGGAGCTGCTCAGGAGAAGATGAAGACTTGGTATGATAAGAAGTCCAGGTTACGCCACTTTCAGCCAGGAGATCAGGTTTTGATTCTGCTACCAGTTCATGGGCAACCTCTTCAAGCCAAGATTAGTGGTCCTTATTTCGTGGAGAAGAAACTCAGTGATGTCAACTATGTCATCGCCACACCAGATCGTAGAAAGAACAAGCAACTTTGTCACATCAACATGATAAAGTTATATCACAGGCGGGACGAAAATAATCCAGTCTGCACTGTAGCTGTTCCACCCGAGTCTACAAGTGAAGCTCTCCCATGCAGTATGAGCCTGAATGATACTTTGGGGAAGAATCCTGATATCATGAATGATCTCCAGACTAAGCTTTCTCATCTAGCTCCCGAGGAAAGGCAGGAGTTTTCGGCATTACTGCAGGAGTACCCGCAAGTGTTCCGTGACACTCCAGGAAAAACCACTGTGTTGATGCATGATGTCGATGTTGGAGACGCAAAGCCAATTAAACTGCCTCCTTACCATGTGAACCCAGTGAAAGTTCCTCTCATCGAGAAGGAGCTTGGCTACCTGTTGGACCACAAGATGATTGAGCCCTATCAGAGCGAGTGGAGTTCTGTCACTCTGGTCCCTAAGCCAGGTGGGTCACAGCGGCTTTGCATCGACTACAGACGTGTTAATCAGATAACCAAAACAGACACTTACCCTCTCCCTCGTGTGGAAGATTGCATAGACAAGATCGGAAAGGCTAGGTACATAAGTAAGTTTGATTTGTTAAAGGGATACTGGCAAGTACCTATGACTGAACGTGCTAGGGAGATCTCATGTTTTGTAACATTAGGAAAGACTTTTGCATGTTCCGTAATGCCATATGGTATGAAGAATTCACCAGCCACATTTCAGAAGCTCATGAATGTTGTAACAGAGGGTTTGGCAGGGTGTGTTGTTCATATTGATGATGTATTAATCTTCAGTGACAACTGGAAAGATCACCTATGCCTTGTCAGTAAATTTCTTGAGCGTTTGGTTCAGGCTACTCTTGTAGCTAATTTATCAAAGTGTGAGTTTGGTCAAGCTAAAGTTCAGTACCTTGGGTACGTAATTGGTGATGGACATGTTGCACCACCAGCAGCTAAGGTTCAGGTTATAAGTGATCTTCCCAGACCTAAAAGTAGGAAAGAGCTACAAAGATTTTTGGGAATGGTAGGTTATTACTGGAGATTTGTTTGTAACTTTTCAATTCTTGTATCAACACTCACAGACCTACTGAAAAAGGGAGTTAAATTTGTCTGGACCGATAACTGTGAATCCTCTTTCAACAAACTTAAAGCTATCCTATTAAGTCAGCCAGTGCTCGCTACTCCAAATTTTGCAAAGCCTTTTAAGATGGCTGTTGATGCAAGTGATACAGGAGCTGGAGCTGTTTTGCTACAAGAGGGTGATCAGGGTATTGAACACCCTGTATCTTATTACAGTAAGAAGTTCACTCCACCTCAAAAGAACTCCTCAATTATTGAGAAAGAGCTTTTGTCCTTGGATTTTGGGTTTACAGCATTTTTCATTTTATTTGTGTTCTGGTTTTGACCCCATAGTCATTTATACCGATCATAACCCACTGAAATTCCTTAGTAAGTTTAAAGATAAAAATCAGAGATTGACAAGGTGGAGTCTACTTCTTCAGGAGTATTCATTAGACATACAACATGTCAAGGGGAAAGAAAATGTTATTGCAGATTGCTTATCTAGGCTTTAGACAAATTGTTTTAGAGTAATAAGAAATTTCCTTTGTAAATTTCTTTTTCTTTGTGGGGAGGTGTTACATAGCCTATGATTTCATCATCCTTTGTGTAATTTTAACGCACAGTATGCTGCATGTTTGATCACGAGCGTGTTCTGCCTCAGTCCCCCCCTTCTACCGTTATAGTAGAGTAAGTCGTCCTTTCTGTTGTTCAGTGCAGGATTGTCAGCTCTTTGTCCCCTATGGCTTCATTTGCGCGTCCTTCTTACAAGTTGTATCAAGCTCTGCCGGCCCTTATATAATGAGCTCAGTCTCTACATTTATTGCCACTTAGATCTACTCCTCATTTTGTTCACATCTCTGTCCTCCCCTGTACAGGAAGTCTTCAACCATCTAGCAGCTGTGTAATTTGAGTATAAGTGTTATTGCATTTTGTTCTTGTACTGTATAGCATAAGTTGTTAATTTGTAGGCCTGGTGAGGTTTTTGTGATTCATGTAAGGTTCTTATTGTCAGCAATTATTAATAATAGTTTGTATCTGTAATAATTTATCTTGCATTAACTGAGCATTACCCAGTGTATTTTCATTTTATCAGGGCTGACTTAGATAAATTTACTTTTGCTAATTTCGTGTTAATAGAGGCTATTGCAGTTAACCATATATTTAACATGTTTTTTGCCATTACATTATCCTTATGAGTCCTGAATATTTAGTTGTTAGTTTGAGCATTAAACATTAACTTGTAATTTTACCTAACTCTTTTGTTTTGAACCTGGAACTTTAAGGGACAATAGTGATTTTTAGTATTCTCACTTAAAGTGTACATTATCTTTCTCTGTTCTGTTACAATATATATATATATATATATATATATATATATATATATATATATATATATATATATATATATATAATACAAAGAAGAATGACCCATGATATAGAAGTATGGCATACCAGTACCATTATCTTTAAATGAAATATTAATAACTCTTACCATAATCTTAATTTTAAACTATTTTTTTTCTTGCATGTATGCATTTCACTACAATAACCCAAGTACATACTGTATTACAGTTAAATAGTTTACCTTTAGTGCATTTATTCAAATATGTATACAACTTGTTTAAAATGTAATATTACTGAATCATTGCAATTTACTATGAATATTATATGTATACAATATTATAATCAATATTATGTACTAATAGATTAGCATATGTCAATAATGATTGCTGTGGGAGGACCTTCAGCGGCGAGTCCGAGCAACGTTATGAGTCCATATTATAATTACAAATCATAATAGATAGATAGATAAATAGATAGATAGATAGCTCCATGCAAGCCTGGGAAAGGGAAATGATCTTGCAAGTTAACTGAGGAAATGTTGACGACACATAGGAAGTAGCAAAGTCAGGGAATGATGTAGGTAGTGTGTCAGCGAGATAGCAGGGAAACAAAGCCTAGTGACATACACACATACTCACACACAGGTTTCTGGAACTTTCCAACCACAGTGTAACACACGTGACACGACCCCTGTTTCACCAGAATTTAGGAAGCAGAGAGGCAGAAGGAGGCTAGCATTAGAACCGACAGGTAGTGGAGAGAGTGAACAAGAAAGAGGGGCTCAACTAGACTTACTTATTATATTGTCTCTGTAAGACATACCCTGCTCAAGTTAGATTTCTCTGAAGATAATAAATTAAGATCAACTCACTGTATTCATCTTTAATTCCTACTACAAGAAATCGAGAGTGACATCTAAAGGACAAAACTTCTCTACAAGTTACTACAAAGTCTTTTATGACACAATAATTGACCACGGCTGGCTGGAACATGGGTTCTGTGGTCCTGTGATCCTGCTTCCCAGTGACCTGCAGCTCACCCTTGTGAACTGTGGTAAGCATGCTAACCTTTCGCATGTCATACCATTGAGTATCCATGTTACCATACTTGTTGGTGAGTAGAGTTCCCTTTTCTGTATTGGTGGGGATTGCAGGGAAGTTCTTTCTGCTGGTCTTGATGGTCCCCACAGGTTCCTGATCCATTTCAATTGGAAACTTCGTCGATACTTGGGAGGTGTAGAAACTGTCGGTATGCAAAACGTACTAAGCCCAGAAATACCTGTCCATGAGCACTTTGACCACAATACCTGAGAACCTGTAAAGGTCGTAACTGAGGATGTCCAGATCTGAGGCCGAGTTACGACAGAGTACCACATATCCAAGCTTGCAGTCACTGACATTGTTGAATTTTATACCAAAGCTGTGATGCTTGGATGGCATAATTATACAGGAAAAATGCCAGACGTCCTCGGAAAAAACAAGCAATGATCATTGATGGCTTTTAAGAATGGAGTCTCGTTAAGGAGTCCTTGATCTTGGTGAGAATCGGGCGAATTTTCCATAACGTGTTACTTGGAACTGGCCCAAGGTTGGAGGAGAACAGCAGACACCATAGAATGTTGAGGTACCTCTCCCTCGCCTTATATTTTTTTAAGACAGTTGTGGCTGTGAGATCATCCTGGATCCAATATTCTTGTATTGCGTGCTTTACTATATGTGGCATTAGCACTGTAAGGGCGAGTCACATGCACATGTCACTCACATCCTCAGGATACCACTCCTTCATCCATGACCTTTTCTGAAAAGGAGTGTCAAGCCAGTGCTGGCAGATTTCCTTGTGAAAGTTGATCTCGGGTACCAAGTACCCAGTCATAGTCACTGGAAAAAATATGTAAAAAGTCCATGATACACGTGTTTTCCCTCATCCAGAAAAATGCCTAAATCCTTTCCTGCAATGCATCAAAATAGAGCATTGTGGCCTCAAATCCATCCCCTGTTCTCATGAAAAGGTCTCCATTGCCACCATGGGACAATGATCATTTGCATGTAAACCCCATTCCCTTTGGCCTCTTGTATGGCCAAGAAGCCAACGTGCACAGCCTCTTGTATGGCGAGGTATGGAGGGAGAATATGATGAGTCAGTCGGCAATGATTCATCATACAGAGGAAACCCATCTACCTGGGGAGTGTCTGGAGAGACTGCTTCGTGTGGGTAGCTACGAGGTCAGAGATTTGGTAATAAGGACGTAGATGAGGGGTCAGGCCGGGGTAAAATCTCTCACAAAGTACAAAGGTGGGACGATATGGGTGGTGGTGAAATGGCAGTAATGCATGGACACCGCAAAGGAGACTTGGTTACTCCAATACAGAGTTTTTATCGCACATGACTTCTGGCTTTCCAGCTTCCTCTGAGTCTGGTGCCTCAGAGGACTTTCTCAAAGTATCAGAATTGTAGAAGTTCTCTGGCTGTAGAGGGTCGTCAGGGTCACTCAAATGGAGGCAAGCAGCTATGGGAGGAAGCACAGGAGGGCAGCTGATGGTGGCACATCATCCTCAACATGGTAACATCCTTCTTGACAATGACCACACTGCCACCTCTCGTTCCCTAAAAATCGCACTTTCACTCAATCTCTTCCTTGCATGACTGGGTGATTTGGCAGGGGTGGAGGTGGTAGGGGCCGGGCAGGCACCGAGAGATGCGAGTGAATAGGATGATGCAGCATTGGAACAGAACATCTCAGACCTTTCTGTGTCGTGCGGCAGACTGTCTATGCCATCCACCTACCTTCCCAACTCCTGTGTGATGCAGTGGTGTCGAAAGAAAATGGTGGTCACTTCAAACCCGAGGCAGGAAAAACAAAACGACTCTGTTCATCAGGCAAAGTTCCCCAAACACATGATTTTTACCAGTCAGAGCCATCAGCAGGGCTTTACAAAATATTTTCTAGGTTGCTTTTGCACTGTTTCTATCCTTCGATCTGTGCCTTTGTCTCTAGATTCATGTCGGATCGTTCTAGAGCCGCTGTTGTGGACGGCCACAATCAATATGTTCTTCAGGGATCTGTTCAGTCACCAGCCATTATTTCATATCATGAATGATCTGATCTGCTCATGTAATCTTGACTCATACACTGATGATTCCATCCTTCATATTTTCACTCACTTCTCACAGCGTCCATCACAGCAGTTATTTCAGCAATTGCAGGATAAGGCTGTGGCACACCTGGTTTCTGACTTGGGTCATATTTCTCACAGAAGAAAACAAATCTTGCCTTTTTAATACATGATAAACTCATCATCTCCTACATTTTTCCACCGTTAAAACCTTTCATGGGGGAATCCATTAACAGTGAACCATAAACAGCACAGTCATTCGTCCTTTCTTAATATCCTTGGGTTTTCATTCTCTCGAGACCTATCATGTAAAGATCATATTATCTTACAAAATCCATTATCAGATGACTGACTTGCTATGCTTTCTTTACCCTCACACGGCTGTGGACTTTGTGCAGAGGTCTTATTCACCCCTGTGTGGAAGATAACCCATGTGTTGGGCGGCTTCCTGCACACAGTTAGTATAAGCAAGGTGGAATCAAAGGCTTATCGTTTCAGCAACTCTCCTTCTCCTACTGATTTCCTTCAGTCTCTGTCTTCGTCACACTGTTGTACATTTATCTAATAACCATTGCTATTTCAACAGCCAATGGTCTTCTATTTGCATCTGTCCTCCATTTCGTAGGACTTGAAGCACACTTCTGGCAGCATACTTTCACTTATTTTCAGTCCAACTCTCTAATGCAGTATTTAACTGCTACAGTCCATCATGTATGCAATAGGCTACTCTGGAACTGTCTTCCTTAGTCTGTATTTCCCGCTGCCTAAGACTCCAATTTTTTTTTATACAAAATGTCCAGACACCCAGGCATGAACTAACCTCGAAAGGACAACTGTGTGATCTTTATTTTTTTTCTTTATTTGCTGAAACAAACATACACACACACATTATATATATATATATATATATATATATATATATATATATATATATATATATATATATATATATATCTTTTTTGTGTCCGACTCTGGGTATAGGCTTTACAGCCTGCTTTCAAGGCCTGGTAGTCCTCCTACATACCATACACCTCTACATGTCACCACTTCGGCGCTAACACCCACCATCCTTATTGAATACATGCTAGGGCTGTCTCATACAGAATTGGTGTAGTGGTATTAGCCGGGGTATTTTTACATGTCGGCGGATCTTCTGGTATATCAATAAAGTCTGTTTTTTTTTTTTTTTTTTTTCTTTATTAAATTCAAATCCTTATACTGTTCCCTGCCCTGGCGGGGATTTGAACCTGAGTCCCGTAGGACTGAAAGCCACCTCTCTACCGACTGAGCTATATATATATATATACACAGGGTGTTGCAGAAATACCCTTCAATAATCTCAGAACTTATAGATCTAACAATAATAAATGCACTATATTATATGATGGTATGAGAGATTCTACATAATTACCGAGATTTTAGACATTTTACAGTCAATAGTTCTAGGGAATAGAAACGAGAACACTCAATGTTTTTTATTCTGACATGGATTTATGACATTTGGAGCCCTACATTACCTTGAATAAGGTGAATAATGAACCTGGAGCAGGAGATCAAGGTGCTTCATATTTTTGAAACTGGATAAAGATACACCAAGTGAAGCCTACGTGAGAAGGGGGGAGACCACAGGTAAGTACCAGCAGTGTAGAGGGAGCACCAGACATGGAAGTATACGCATTTGCCGAGTACCTGGACATGCTTCGTACCTTAGGTGCAGCAGGAGGAAATTCATCCGAAGCAGTAAGGATGTATGGAAAACGTTATCCCAACCGGAGGCTGCCATTTCGACCTACGTTCTTCTCTGCTGAAAGACGACTGCGGGAAAATGGCACACTGTACACACGTCCATTAGGCAGAGGAGGCCACGTGTTGGGCAACTACTTGATGCAGAAGAGGATATTCTTGATACCATTGCAGAAGATCCGTCTACAAGCACTTGTCGACTTGATGCAAGATTTGGTATTGATCAAGCAACTGTATGGCGGATTGTACACAGGAATGGCCTGCACCAACACCATCACCAAAATATCCACGCACTGAGTGAATGTGATTATCTCCCGCGAATGGTGTTCTGCTGATGGCTCCTTAGTCAACAGAGAGAGATCAACGGTTTTACTGCACTGGTATTGTTTACAGTACTGATAAGGGTACATTCACAAGAGACGGCATGGTAAACTTACATAACACACACACATGGGCAGCGGAAAATCCACATGCAACAACAACTTAGGGACATCAGCAATGATTTTCGATCAGATATTTTTGGTGACCATTTAACCGGACCTTTTCTGCAACCTGAACGACTGACAGCCAGTGAGTACACCAGGTTCCTTCATGATGATCTACCCATACTGCCTGGGGATGTACCCCTCAGAACCCGTAACCAAATGTGATTCATGCACGATGGGGCTCCAGCTCACTTCGCACGTGATACGAGGGACTTCCTTAATGTTCGGTACCCTGACAAATGGATTGGGCGTGGTGGTCCCGTCACCTGGCCAACTAGATCACCTGACCTGAATCCACTTGACTATTTTGGGGTCATCTGAAAAGCAGGGTGTACGCAACACGAATCAACACCCGTGTGGCGCGGTGGCACCGAGTTCAGGATGGTTGCAGGGAGGCCCGGAATATACCAGGGGGTATTGAACGAGTATGCCAGTCACATGTGCGCTGTGCCCAGGCTTGTATTAACGAGGGAGGGAGAAACTTCGAGCACCTATTGTAAATACAGTCTAGATGTCATAAAATCCATGTCAGCAGAAAGTAATTGAGGTGATGGTAGTTTCATCGTTTTTATCCCCAAGACTTATTTAATGTAAAATGTCTAACATCTCGGTAATTATGCAGAATCCCTCATACCATCATATAGTATAATGCATTTAATATTGTTAGATCTAGACGTTCTGAGATTATTGAATTGTATTTCTGCAACATCCTGTATGTATATATATATATATATATATATATATATATATATATATATATATATATATATATATATATGTGTGTGTGTGTGTGTGTGGGTGTGTGTGCCAGAGCAACAGCCCAAAAGTCATTAGCATATAACTCTTACTTAAAATCAAAAACATCTGAATCACTCTCTCAGTTTAAAACTGCTAGTAATCATGCAAAAGCTGCAATAAACCTAGCCAAATAAAACTTTCTTCAAAAGCAAGCATCAAAACTACTTAACAACCCTAATGACAATAGAATATTCTGGTCAACTCTTAATTCTTTCAATAATAACTTTAACAAGTCATCTTCCATTCCCCCACTAAAATATTCAGATGGCAACATTACAAATGACCCACGTTGGAAAGCAGACATTTTTGTCAGTACATTTGCCAGAAATTCCACCATAGAGGAGGCCAGCCAGAATGTCCCAGTACGAGAACTTGACTCTCTTGAAATTGCCCCACTTAAAATAAAGACAAGATACGTAAAATCCATCCCAGACAATGTACCTACTAACAAAGGCTCCAGGCCCACATGGAATTCCGCCAATTGTTTTGAAAAAGTGTTCCCCTGAACTTGCCTCTGTTCTAGCTAAATTATTCAGACTATGCATACGTACTTCTTCATTCACAAATTCATGGAAAGAAGCCAATATCCACCAATTCCGAAGAAAGGAAGTTCCTCTGACCCTCTGATTACAGGCCAATAGCTGTCACATCTTCTTTTGGTAAGGTATTTGAAACTTTAATTAATAAGCACATAGTTAAACATCTTGAATCCAACAATTTAATTAGTGATAGACAATATGGTTTTCACCACGAAAGATCCACCATTGACACACTCAATCTTCTGACTCATACCATCCATCAATCAATTGACCTACATGGAGAAACTCATGCAGTAGCCCTTGACATTTCTAAAGCTTTCGACAGAGAATGGCACCGTTCCCTGCTGTCCAAACTCCTTTGCACTGGACTAACGTCTTTTGCTCCTTTGATTTCTTCATAGCTTAGTGACAGGAAAATAAGAGTAAAAATTGATGATGTATATTCCAATTTCCACTCAGTTAACGCCGGCGTGCCGCAGGGATCAGTTTTGGCACCAACCCTATTCTTGGTTCATATTAATCATCTATTATCTGTCACCCACAATCCCATCCACTCATATGCAGATGACTCAACACAACATAGTTCATTCACACTCAGACATCCATTTACAAAGTCTAGTATCTCTACCTCTCAACTCAGTACAACCATCGCCAAAAATCAAGACCTATCTATGATCAGTGAATGGAGACAAAACAACCTTGTCTTATTTAATGCTAGTAAAACTAAATATATACAATTTACTAATAGATAGATATTGCCAGATTCGTACATTACCTTCAGTGCTACTAATATTCCCATCTCCAAAAGTATTGAAATTCTCTGCATCTCACTTAACAATGCCCTCAGCTGGACCTCTCATGTTAGATCACTTGCTAAAACCGCCTCAGAGAAACTTGGATTATTGTACAGAGTCCGTAACTCCTTCACTGACGAGCAGTTAGCTATAATTTATAAGAGTCACGTGCTTTCTCAGCTTGAATATTGCTCACCCTTGTGGAATGGATGTGGAGAGTTTGTATTTAAACAACTAGGCAAAATTCAGAACACAGTTGTTAGAATTATTAACAACCCTGCCATTACAAATGAACTACCTCCCCTACAAGTAAGAAGGAACGTTGCCTCCATTGCATTATTTTACAGATATTTCTATGGCAAATGCTCAGACGAAGTTGTGTCCATTGTGCCACCTCTCCATGTCTTCCCTCGTGCTACACGGGCATCTGGTGGCGCTCATGACTGGAATGTCACTCAGCCATATTGCAGAACTTCTGCCTATCAGAATTCTTTCATTCCCCGAACTGTATCTCTCTGGAACTCGCTTCCACAGAGTTGTTTCCCTCCAAACTTCAACCCACAGCTGTTCAAGTCTAACTGTTACAGATATTATATGAACAGAGGACACCAGTAATCTGTTGTATGGAACATATATATATATATCATCATCATCATTAGCCGTTTGAGTATCCACTGCAGGACCAGCCTATCCCGACCGAAGTCGGGACGATACAGCCAGTGTATCTCTACCAAGTGGCTTAGGCTGTCTGGTAGAGATTGTATGTAGGGTAAGAAGTGCTTGTAAGTGTAATTGTAGTGTTGGAGTGGCTTTAGATGTGTGTGTAGTCTGTGAACCAAGTGTAATCGGCCCGCGCAAGCCGACTGGGTACAAGCATACTTTACAGTAAGCAACACTGATTCAACCACAGCACCCCTTGTGTCCGCCAATGCAGTACGTGGCCGGGTGAACACTCCTAAAGTTTATTACCCTGGCGGGGCGCGAACCCTGGGTCACCCGTGTACGAAACGCACATTCTACCTCTGTACCACAGAGGCTCCATATATATATATATATATATATATATATATATATATATATATATATATATATATATATATATCATCATCATCATCATCATCATCCGGACCTCGTTTCCCGCTCTTGGGCAGGGTGAGGAGTAGCAGCGTACAGACAGCTGTCTGGATATATACTGTATACACAGTATATATATATATATATATATATATATATATATATATATATATATATATATATATATATATATATATATCATATCATATGCTTGTATATATGTAGAGAGAGAGAGAGAGAGAGAGAGAGAGACAGACAGACAGACAGACAGATGTAGTCATTATTTGGCGCAGTTTCAGTCAGGTTAATTACTCGTTATTATTAGAACAGATCATACCGTATGCTGAAGTATAGGAATATATATATATATATATATATATATATATATATATATATATATATATATATATACTACTACAAAATGCCGTTATAATAGCAATCATCCAGTCGCGTCTTGTATATTCTACTTTCGAAACGCCAGACGATTGTATTTATTTAAGAGTGAGTTTCAGGAGGCTGCTAGCAATACGAAGATTATTACAGAGACCGATATCTTGGTTTTTGATGGTGAAATATAACGAAATTAGATTGATGCGGCTAAGTCATTCAGCTTTTTCTTAGAAGGAATTAAAGTTGTATAATATTAACGGAAGCTCTAGCCAAACAGCAGAGAGAAAAATATGGATGATCTTTCTTGCACCTTACGTAAAGGAAACAGTGGCATTAAAGTGTGCACAAAGGATGACGTGGGATACTTGTACATTTTTTTTTTTCCTCTGAATTCTCTCACTTCCTCATGGAAAACAAACTGGAATACAGACCAGCAGCTGGTCGGGATCCGGTGAGAGGCAGCTCATGCATATATTCGCGAAAACAGAGGTACAGTTAGGATTATAAATTTCTCTAGTAATCCGTCGCCTCTACTTTACTTTTACGGCATGACGAACACTTTTGTCCCAGACTCATCAGTGAGACTCATTAGTGGACAGAAATGCATCCTAATTCCCTTGAAGCTTTAGGATGTTAGCCATCTAAGGGCAACGAGACATGGAAATCGTTAATATCAGGCAAAATTGTATTCATGACTACAGTACATCTGCTGAGTGAACTTTATGTTACACCGCATTTAAATGGACTCTCACTGTCGCGATGAATAGCACAATTCTCTCTCTCTCTCTCTCTCTCTAGCCTCCGGGCGATCTTAATCAACTTAAAGATATTTCTTGTACTAATATGATTAATAAACACTATATTCTTCTGTTAAAATACCTTTCCTAAGCCGAATAAACTTGTCTGAAAATGGCAGGACAAATATTGCAAGAGCTGTCATCGAACTGAAAGATTTAATGCTGAGGAGGTGAAAATGCGATAGATCTATCCTATGCTAATTATGATGCTGCTGCAGTTGTCAGGTTACAGTAACACACAAATCCAAATAAGAACAGTGATTATCCATTGTTGGCAGAATGTTAAATAATCCTTTGGCAGCTGAAATATAGCAGATATGTGATTTTACTCGTAGACTATTGGATAAATGAACAGTACGACGTAGTTACTTATCTAGCCATATGTCTACTGCCTGACGCCACATCCTGTAAGGGGTGTCCGTGTGAAAAGGACATACCTGCGTTTCTGCCCGTACTTAGTAAACGACTGTTGTCGAAGACTGATGATTACTAAACAAATAAGTACAGAAAGAAAGAAAGAGATTAAATGAAACACGAATGTCTACATTCAGCGTGTAGACACACACACACACACACACACACACACACACACACACACACACACATCTATATTTTTCTATCTATCTGTCTGCATATTATTTAACCCATTGGATCCCAGGGGTGCTGGGCGGGGCATGGCGCTGGGTGGGTACTGAGCGTACCGCCCTCTGCCTATCGGCTCATAGTCGCGAAGCTCATAGGTCCCTACCCGGGGGTTCCCTACTTTATAAAGACTTGAAAAATCCCAGTTCTGTCCAATATTCCGGACACTGGGCTCCAATGGGATATATATATATATATATATATATATATATATATATATATATATATATATATATATATATATATATATACATATATATATATATATATATATATATATATATATATATATATATATATATATATATATATATATATATATACCGAATATTCCTTACCGCATCTGTCGAAAAATGACTTCGGTATATATTTTTACCTGCGGCGATAGTTAGCAGGTCAGTGAGTGGCCAGCATTCTTCTTCTTCTGCTTCTGGCGGATTTGTTAAAAGGAGGCCTTTCGAGGCATAAAAGTGGTAGCAAATAAGGTAATTTGACATGGAGAATTGAAATCTGCTATCAGCTGACACCTGAGGTGGTGCCATCTAGCAATAACTTTAGTAAAAGTTCTTAATTTAAGCCAATTATTGAGACATATAAGAGCTTCGCCACAGGTCCCAGAGCAACTGTACTCTTACCTTGCTGGCTGCCACATCTTCTGAGGAGTGACCATGACACAAGGCGCTTTATTCTGACCCGACTCAATAAGGATAGTTGCCTAAGATGAATGTCTACCATAAGCTATAAAAAAAAAAAATCCCGAATGGATCACGGATGGTGCCTCTGGGATTGTTATGATGCTTTGTACAGCCCGAAGGTAAAGTTTGCCGAAATTTCACTTCCGCATATCACTTCCCTCTGCTGGCCAGTCCTGAGCTGAGCGTTGATTGGTACGTGTGTGCGAGCACAGATTTTTCTCCTAAATACGGTGGCAGAGAGAATAAATGGTGAACACGTCCCTAAGAATGAAGAAGACGCAATGGAATGGTAGACGAACCTTTGTCCCTGCCTGGAGAAGAAATATCCTGCCTTGCTCTCTCCCCCAGCAGTAGAGTTCTTGGGTAAGCAGATTCCCCCGGCGGCAAAGTGGGGCTCTTATTGGGGGAAACTTCAACTAGGTAATTCTGGAGCGACCGTAAACTGGGGCCGGAACGGTGGGGGTAAATAGTGTGACTGAGAGGTCGGGCCGGGGGTCGCTTGCTTCGTCTCTGGCTGCGGCACGAAAATAAAAAAAAAAAAAAAAAAAAAAAAAAAGGTAAATAAAAAACAGTAAACTAGAGTTCCCGAAACACTGTTAAACAACAGGACTTGTAATTGACGGTGTATGTAAAACAATGTAAGTAAGAAACATGGCCGAGAGACAAAACGCACCATCAATGAGTAACAGGCAAACTTGTTGACTACATAACATAATATCATCATCATCCAGACCAGTACACCCACCTATTGATGGGGTAAGGATAAAATCAATATGGTTATGTAAAAACATATTACGGTTGATTCTTTGTTAAATAGAAATGTGCGACTGTGTGTAATATAAGACATCACAGAAAAAAAAGAAAAGAAAAAAAAAGACACTAGTTCAAATAAAAGTCTATAGCGTGGCAGGGGTCAGGGGTCCCTCACGTCGTCTCTGACTGTGTGCAGTTGGAAAAGTGGATACGTAACAAGACGCCAGGGTTAGGTAAAGGATACGATGTTAGGGAAATAAAGACAGTGATTGACCGTATCATCATCGTCATCATCATGTACCCCTTTATTCCCACTTAAAGAAGAAATGTGTGTATAAATACACTCTGGAAACCATGTTAGAGAAATAGTGACAGTGATTGACCGCATCATCATCATCGCCATCGTCGTCATCATCATCTACACCTTTATTCCCACTTAAAGATGAAATATGTGATTAATTACACTTTGGATAAGTAAAATGGTAAAATATCAGGCACAGTGGGCTGACACAAGGGTTAAATTAAGATATCATGATGTAACAATCGGGTCAGCGGTGAAGTGATACAGGGTAGTCAGTAATGATTAAATAAAAAAGACAATGGTTAAAAAACAAGCAGAATGGTTAACACTCTGTGTTAAGTACTGGTCTCAGTGAAAAAATAATAGACGAAACGGTGAAATAAGACATTGTTTAATTAAATGTCAGAAAGTATGATAAAGGTATAAGACTTGGGTGCACAGGGGGTAGATAAAAGACTATCCATCCATCTCTTTACCTAGCTACCTATCTGTCTATCTGTCTATTGCCAGACGACTTAATCCCTTAAGGCGAGGCACTATACTGAAATAATGTATATAGTCCAATGTTTAAACAATAATATAACAGTGAGGTTTAAACTGCTTGCATCGTCTGTGCATCCGTACCGTATAAAAATTTGGGAAACGTAAAACATACAATGACTTGATAAATGACAATATAGTCAATAAAGGATACAAAAATAATTTCAGTGGTTAAATAGTAGGAACAATCGGTGAGTAATGTGCAATTAGGTCATATTATGTGCACAATAGTTAAGTCCAAAGTAAAAGAAGTAGGACACACCGTATAGATAAAGCGCCATCCACTCATCCCTCACTCATCCTATTCTTCACTGTCCCATCAAGAGTGTCGGGGCGCGGGGCGGGGCTAATCAGTTCCGATATTTAAAGCAACTGTGACCAGCCTCACTCGCTCCTGTGCAAGAAACTCCAGCTATTTCATGGATGTAACCCTTGCAGGCCTCATTCCGTTGGAGTGCCTTAAACTACTAGTACGCCAGGCATCATCTGACTATATGGTTACCAACCAGATAACAAGGTTTCCTGGGTTGCAATAAACCATTTGGTTTGTCACTCAGTGTAGAGTCACCAGAAGGCAGCGCTATATCGAGGAAGTGCGAAGGTACAAAGGAGTACAAAAGAAAGCAAACAGCAATAGACGCAATGGTCCTTTCGAGCCTGCTTGTCACAGAGAAGACTATCACTATGATATCTAATTCTATAAGTTGAAGGTAAGTATAGTAAAGCAAGATGGGCTCCACCAAGTACCATTATACAATACACTGTTGCTTAAAGCAATAGTGTATTATATAATGGTAAATATTGTGGTTGGGGAGTGTTGCGTAGTTAGCATTGTCTCTGGCTCGAAACTGTAAAACGAAATAAATAAATAAATACAAAACCTAGTGATTGAAAACTCATGTGTTAAATTACAGGCACTATGGTTGAATACAAAGCTCTATGGTTAGTAGCTGAGTAAAATACACTGGTCATATAAATCATCTGATTAATAATATGGAATAGCCTAATGCTATTAAGAAACAACTGAGTGGTTAAATAACAGACACAGTAATAAAGTGCAAAGCAATCACTAAAAGACACGATGATTGTGTAAAAGGCACAATGATTAATGAAAGTCAAAATGTTTACATACAAAGCACAGAGGTATATTGAAAGGTAAAACAGCCAAATAAAAGGTACAGCGGTTATATTCAAGACACTATCTATCTATCTATCTATATACCTGGGCTGCTTCCCACAAGGAAAGGGAGGTAGCCGAGACAGGACGACACACTCCCAATTTACTCATCCACTCTTACACATTCATTAGCATCTTAGCCCCAAAGGGGAGAAGGGACAAATCTTCACCGCACCACATCGCACGAGGGTCAACTGCGCAGTGCAATCAATGACGTCTGTAGCAGGGCCTGACAGCAGAGCCGGTTTACCCCTGGCACATCATAACAGACCAACCCATCCCCTTACCCGCACCTGACCTGATCAGCTGATCAGACAAATGCGGGAGAACATTCCCTCAGGGCTGCGTCATCATATATTCATTCACAATTTCTCTCCATTCATTTCTATCACGCACAGCCACTCTTACTTACTCAATAGACATCCCTCTTGCACCCAGTGATGTCTTCACACTGTCTATCCATCCTATTCGTGATCTTCCTCTCAGCTTTCCACCTCTCACATCCAATCCAGTTACCTTTTTCACCAAATGCTCATCATCGACTCTCTCCATATGCCCAAACCATCGCAGCACTCTCTGCTCAACTCGATCAGCCATTTCCCGGACAACTCCAGTTCACCTTCGCACTTCATCATTTCTCACTCGATCCATACGCGTCACTCCACACATACTCCTCGGACACCTCATCTCCATTACATTCAACCTTTTCCCCTCTGCTACACCCATATTCCATGTTTCAGCCCCATATAACGCAGTCGATACATTGACGGAATAAGACTCATCGAGGAAATAAAGTGCATAATAATTTAATAAAGGGAACAAGGGTCAATTAAGAGACAATGGTTAACAATAAGGCACACTATTTATATAAAAGACATAATGATTAGGAAAAATTAATGGTTAAATATCAAGCACCATGTTAAAAACACGCACTGCAACCTCAGGTAACGCTACATCGGGTGACAAGCCATGTGTATTTGTAATTTAGGAAACTGCTTTCTGTATTGGCCGGCACTCATATAATCATACGGACCCCTGGTGGTTTAGTGGGTTAAGGAGATCCAGCCGGATGGGGTCTGGAAGAGTTCCTATCCAAGGGATTGTTGAGGCTTGCTGCTCAAATGAAAGTGAAGCTGATCGCCTTTGTCTTTTATGTCTGGGCTGAGTAACCTAGCCCTGGGCCCCTGTGATCCTGATGTGACAAAAAAAAAAAAATGGAACGGATGATAAACAGATGGTGGAGATAGATGGATAAATAACACGAGGTATATAATGCAGCTTCATCATCGTAACCCTTCCTCCACGAAATTAATGGAGCAGATAGGATTTAAAAATAGAAACAGGAAAGCATACAGGCAGGACAACTATAAACAGTTATTCCAGGGAAATGGGCAAGCGTAGTTTCATTCTTTTAAAAGTTAATTGTATTTCATTTAGTTTCTCTCAAAACGGTCTGAGAATCTTACTGAAATGTTTTTAACCAATAAGCAATAATCGAATGGGCTGGAAATTCGCTCCGATAACTGGAAGCGCTACAAGTATAAAGGAATTGACAGGGACTGGAAACTGTTCTCTGCATTTTTACCTCGCCCGGACCGAGACCGATGAAGTTTTGTTTTTGGTTTTGGTCGAGTTTCTTTGTTTCTGTGTTTCTCTGCTTCATTGTTAGCAACATAACGGACAAACGGCGGAATGAAATGTCATGAAATTTTAAGGATATGCGGGCACTGGTCCCAAAAGGAAGTGATTGAATTCTGGAGGTAATCGAGTAACCCTGCAAGGTCAAAATGAAGGTCATGGATTTTGAGAGGGGTATAACTTGAAACCGGTTGAAGATAATTACCATCATCAACATACAGGAACTCCCATAAGGGCTTTCGTTTGGCACCAAGCTCTTTGACCTTGAGTGACCTTGAAAGGTGAAACTCAAGGTCATAGACAAGCAGAGGGCTACAGCTCGAAACTGATTGCAGAGAGATATTTGGTATTATCAAAAGATAGGAAGTCCCATATGGGTTTTTAATTTGTACCATGACCTTTGACCTTAAATGACCTTAAAAGGTCAGACTCAAGGTCACGGATATTCAGGGAGCTATAACTCGAAACTTGCTGAAGATAGAGATATTAACTATTACCAAGATATAGGAAGCCTCAAATGTGCTTTCATTTGGCACCATGACCTTTGACCCTGAGTGACCCTGAAAGGTCAAACGCAAGATCACGGATTTTCAGAGGGCAATAACTTGAAAACAGTATGAAACAGAATTACTGCTCTCGGGCGAGGTTTGTTGTGCCTGGCACCACTTATTCTTTTTGTTTTTATTTAAGCTCTCCAGTCCAGTGACATTTCCTTTAGTTTATTGAGGCTACCACCAGACGATTTTATGTGCCGTAAGAAACACTTTTCGATGTGGAGGGGTTAGAAAGAGCCTGCCAGGATCCACTCACAACAGGTCAGCCAACCAGCAAGTTTGCATGGGTGGCAGGAGAGACGTGACGCCAAGCTAGTTCCAGGTCCAGAGAAGAAAGGCCAGCAGTCAAGGAAGCTCAATCCACTTTTGTACTTGCATACATGCACTTGATGTATTTAGAGTAATTATTAATTAATATGTTATTTATAGAGAATTTTTTTACTGTGCTATTAAATATTAAGCAACCCAAGGTGTCGAATTTGTAACAATAAAAAATCTACAATGAACGAAATGAACAATAGATATTCCTGATTTCGAGAGACAAGCAGTTCAGAAATGTGTGGAAAAACTTTGTATCGTTGAGGGGATATCAGTATAAAATATGTTGCTGAATGTTCTGCACACTTCAGCAAATATATCATTTTGAACAAGAAAAAAAAAAGTTTACATGGCACTGAAAATCATAGAAATAAACCACTTCTCAAGGCAGAACCTGTACAATACATCAATATTTCTCCCAAAAGGTAAAGCAATGTTAATTTCTTAGTGGTGTTGAGATGAAAACATTATAACGTAACTATGGCCTCTTAAACCAAAGAAAACTGGGAAGACATGTGTGTCTTATTGTGTTACTACATGCGATAAATAATGAAAGTGTGTGTGTGTGTGTGTGTGTGTGTGTGTGTGTGTGTGTGTGTGTGTGTGTGTGTGTGTGTTTGTGTGTGTGTGTTTGAGAGAGAGAGAGAGAGAGAGAGAGAGAGAGAGAGAGAGAGAGAGAGATCGGCCAGTGAGGAATTAGGAGGATTCTATGTCCTTCTTTGCTCATTAATAATCATGACATCTGGAACAGAAGGCACGTCAGTGTAAAGCAGATGTGTAGATATCATTGGCAATATTTATTTTTTTTTTTAATGTATATTCTATTAGGCTCTTTCGATTGCCGATATGTCTCCAGTATTTTTTTTTTTTTTGTTACTAGCAAAGTAAGATCCTGCTTACCATTAAATAAAGAAAAAAAATAGTCTTCTTACTGTACCCTTTCTCGACAAAACATATTTTCATCATTAGGATTACCACTGACAGTAAGATAACCCGATATAGAGCAAGTGAAAGTAGTGTCAAAGAAAACCAGCTCCTCATAAGGAAATAAAGTGAGAATAAATGTATGTGGGTCACAAAAAGCAAAAAAAAATTGAAGGAGCGAATAAATGAGTGGAACGAGTGGCTATGGAGGAAGGAGCGTGACGTCACTGGGATGACAAATAATTATGTCAGAACTGGGCAACACGAACATGCTTTGGCCCCTTAATCATGTATTACAACTGATTATTTAGTTTATATGACATATACCATACTACTCAAGATCATCCCATATCTGAATAAAACTCTGTCCAGAAAGAGAATTATATATATATATATATATATATATATATATATATATATATATATATATATATATATATATATATATACAGGGTGACCCAGAAAAACCTCCCACATTTCAAAGGTAAATAAAAAAAATTGTTAAACATAATCAAAAATTATTTGCACACATGGAACTTCATTCAATACAGTTTTATTCATCAGGTTTTAAAGATGACATCCTCCAAATGGTGGCCGTCATTGTCTATACACGCTTGGAGGCGATTTCTGAAGGCTGCCATAGCTCGACGGGTCATGTTGGGTGGAACAGCGGCTATCTCCTGCTGAGCAGCAACCTTAAGGGCTTCAAGAGTTTAGGGTCGATGAGTATACACTCGTGATTTAAGGTAGCCCCACAGAAAAAAATCACAATGGACGAGGTCAGGGGAACAGACTGGCCACCCAACATCGCCACGCAACGAGATCACTCAATCTGGAAACATTTCCTTCGGCACTTGCAAAGATCTTTGAGCTGTGTGTGCCGTAGCTCCATCTTGCTGAAACCACTCATCGAGTTCTTCAAGCTCAAGGTGTTCGAATAATGGCCTTAGAAAGTTTTCGAGCATATCAATGTAACGGTCAGAAGTTACGGTAACAGTTACACCACCCTCTTCAAAGAAATAAGGACCCACGATGCCAGCATCGGCAACTGCGCATCACACAGTCACTCGATCGGAGTGCAACGGTCTTTCATGTCGCATGCGAGGGTTGTTTTCAGACAATATCGAGAATTTTGTTTGTTTAAAGAGCCACTAAAATGAAAATGAGCTTCGTCACTGTACAAGAGAATAGCATCTTCCAGAACACGTTGCAGAATGTTCTCGCATAACTCCCTGCGGCTTATCCAGTCTCTTGCATTGCGTTCTTGCACAACCATCATTTTATATGGACGGAAGTGAAGGTCTTTGTGTAAGACGCTCCTTGCAGTTTCACGGGATATCGCTACAGCTGAAGCACGCTTCCACGCAGAACATCTTAGAAACTGCACAACAGATCGCCTCAATGCTTCAATATTCTCAGGCATACGAGTGCTCCTAGGTTGACCAGGTGATGTTCTTTTTAAAGCTGAGCCTGTTGCCCTGAAAATCTCAACTCAATGCAAGATGGTTTTCCGATCTGAAAAGTTTTGGTTCCGTGGAATACTGAAACATCTTTGAAAGGCCCTCTGCACGGCGATCATGGAACGGTTGTTTGTGAAGAACGCTTCGACAGCGAACGCACGGTGTGCTCCCGACCACGTCATGTTGGCGACTGAGGACGGTTGGGGTTTGGCTACCAACAGACCCTAGCCTCACCCCTCCTGCCTCACTACTGCCAGTGCTACAGCCTTTTGAAATGTGGGAGTTTTGGGGGGGTCACCCCGTATATTTATATATATAAATATACATATATATATATATATATATATACATATATATATATATATATATATATATATACCGTATATATATATATGAAGACTGTAGCACCAGCCAATATATAAATATATATATATATATATATATATATATATAGATAGATAGATAGATATATAGATATATATATATATATATATGCAGCAGCCGTGGCTCAGTGGATTAGAGCGCTCCGCTCTGACCGAAGGGTCGGAGGATCGAATCCACCCAAGGGTCATTGGTAGACATCAGGAAGGGCATCCGGTCATAAAATGCTACACGCTCCAGTCCAAAAGTCCTCTACCCAGGGGCAACGCCTTAGCCCTTCGGGGATACCTGGCGTAAAACCAAATTATTTGTTTATTTTATATATATATAAATATATATATATATATATATATATATATATATATATATATATATATATATATATATATATATATATATAAAAACTGTAGCACCAGCCAATATATATATATATATATATATATATATATATATATATATAGGAAGACTGTAGCACCAGCCGATCAGGGCGGTACTCTCGAGGAGAATGGGAATGCTAGTGATAGAGCAGGAGCTCCTCTTTCACTAGCTATCAGGATATCCTGACCATCCCTCTTTGCTTACCATTTTCATTGTGACACTAGCACGGAAAGTAGGCCAGCATACTCTTCCAGACACTTTTCTTTTTCTCATGCACTACCCGACATATACTGTACTTTAAATACCACAAACGTACCCCACTAACTAAAGATGTTGATACCAGCAGGAGCAAGCAGCCAGAAGACTTTACTCTTGCTACATAGTGGCTAGCATGGGGAGAGGTGTGGCAAGGATTCTGCCAGTGCAGTTTTGGAACTGGAATGGGACGGGGCTCAGATCTCTGCTGGAGGGTACAGGGCATTGCAGTTCCAGACTGGGACTTCCCCCCAAATAGAGAGGTGCCCAAACCTGGGAGCAGCGGCCCAGAAGGCCACACTATCAATGGGTGGATAATGACCGAGCAGTTACAGTACAAAGGGGTGCTTGGATGGCGTCCATGTAGCTGTCCTAGCAAGGTGCCCCGAGGCCAATATCAAAGCAACTGGCCATGATTGGTGCACTATCGGTCCTGTACCTGGAAGTGGGACTGTGCACGTGGGCGGTGCCTGTTGTCTGCCTCCTTTATTTGCCCAGTTTATGAAAAAATGAGAAGAAATATAAATAAAAGCAAGCCTGTGAAATTCAAATAACCCATGGGGTTCAGAGTGGCAATGTGGAATGTGGGTAGCTTGATGGGTAAAGTGGGAGAAGTAGTAGAGACGTTAAGTAGGAGGCAGGTGAAAGTCTGTTAGCTAGAGGAAGTCAGGTTCAGGGGATGAATGAAATGAAATGATAATGGTGTTTGGTAAACTCGTGATTTCAGTTATTTCGGAGTATGCTTCATAGGTTGACCTGGATGATGCAAAAAAAAAAAAAAAAAAAAAATCCTGTACGACTTGATACGTGCGTTGGTGGTATGGGGTATGATGATAATGTAACTCTGGGTGAGGATATAAACTGTCATTTGGATGAAGCAGCTCAAGGATATGAAGGGGTACATGGGAAATTTACATGCGGTATTAGGAATGCAGAATAGGAAAGGATGCTCGAATTTGGTGAGGCAACGAACATGATTTAGTACAACATACATTTTAGGAAAAGAGAGAGTAGGTTAATTAAATATGAGGCTGGGGATAATAGAAGCCAGACCGGCTGTTTCCTTGGTCAGGAGGGTTGATAGGAGGTTGGTGAGGGGTGTCAAAATTATAGGGAGCAAGGAGTGTTTACAGCAATACTAATTGCTAACATGTAACGTGGTGCTTAAGGAGGAGGTGGTGAAAAAGAGAACCTATGCACCCAGGAGGGGAATATGGAAGTTGAAAAAACCAGCAGTAAGGGATGCTTTCTATAGCAAGTTAGCATGGTGGTGGCTGAAAAAAGAACTGTTGACAGAGGTGTTAATGAGGAGTACAGAGCTTTCAAGGAAAGTCTCTTGAGAGCTACTGATTCAATGTGTGGATGGACAAGGGGACCTCCAAGACGTAAGATAACACGGCAGTGGGATGAGCGTGTAGGAGTAGCAGTTAAGGGAAAAAGAAGACTTTTCCGGGAATGGAAAAGAGTGGTAACACAAAGGAATGCTTGGCTACCAAGTGTAGGGCTAGAAAGGAGGAATACAGGGCAAAATCTGAGTCTCAGATACTTTTACTGAATAATTTAAATACCTGTAGTGATGAAAGGAAGAATATTTTATTTAAGATGGCAAATCAGGTGGAGGGAAAACAGCAATATCATAGGTGATTAGTGTGTGAAGAATGATAAAGGAAAGGTTGTGAAAGTCAGTGAGGATATTAAAGACGCCTGGAGACAGCATGACTTGTATAACTGGTTGCTGAATGAGTCTGACTGGAACAGGGAAGGTCTGAAGTAAGTAGATCCAGTGTTTATCCCATTGTCTTTATTGATGCTCTTGCTGTGAGCAGGGTAATAGGCAGGATGCAGTTGGGGAAGGTGACGGGCGTTTCTGGGATGACTACTGAAATGTTGAAGGCTTCTGGAGATATAGGAGTGCATCTTGTTACTGATTTGATAAATTCGATTATATATGAATGTGTTGTTCCAGATGACTGGCTGATGAGTGTGATTGTAAATGTGAATAAAGGGTGATGTCCTGAAAAGAGGAAATTATAGAGGTATAAAAGTTTTGGACCAGATAATGAAAGTAATGCAGAGTCCTAGAAGGTATGATAAGAGAAAGAGTGAATAATGATGAGATACAGTTTGAGTTTATGCCAGGCATAAGTCCATTGATGACATATGCACTGTCTGACACGTACAGGAAAAATATATATAGGAAAGAACAGAGAGCTATTTTTATTTTATTTTTTTTTTTTTGGAGAAGTCCTTTTTCAGGGTCCCTAGGGAGGTGGCGAGTGGGAAATGAAGAAGCTTGGACCATGGAGTGGCTGGTTAGAGTGGTTATGGCTGTGTTTGTGGGTGCTCGCACCCACGTGAAAGTGAATGGAGATTTGAGTGATGAGTTTTCCGCAAATGCTGGCGTGCATCAGGGGTCAGTCTTGAGTCCCTTGTTGTTTGTCATGGTGCTGGAAGCTCTCCTGTGTAACTTCTGAATGGATTCCCACGGGAGATGTATGTTGATTACTTGATGGTGATTGCAGAGAGTGAAAGGAAGGCAGAGGAGAGATTTTGGAAAAGGAGGTACAGAATGGCCACAGCGGTTTAAGAACAAATGTGGATAAAACAAAGTTCATAATGTTTAGGGCTCAAAGCAGAAAGGGTGTGGCCATGTGCAGTTTGCTACAAGGGTGTGGGAAGTAGCTCAAACTTGTGCAGTGCTAAATAAGTAGGTGCGAAAGAGATGTAGTGGTATGTGAGGTAGACTGCGAAATAATGCTGATTTCGTGAGTTCGGTGCGTCAGGGAGAGCATGTAGAAACTGTGAGCGTGAAAGTACTGATCTTGTTTGAAGTCTCTTGAGAATGCGGAGGAGTTTTCTTATTTAAGGACAAGTTATTTGTTGAAGGTGGGATTGGACCTAGCTCTGTTGCTAGGGTAAGAAGTGGGTGAAGGAAGTTCAGGGAGCTGTTGCCTCTCCTGACACTCTCCCTTCGTGCTAATGGAACTTTGTATGCGGCATGTGATAGGAGTGTTATAGAGTACCGGTATGGTAAGGGGACCTGGGTGGTAAATGATGAGAGTATTCGTAGGCTCAAACGTACCGAAACGACAATGATTAAATTGGATGTGTAGTGTGCCCTTGAATTCGAAGCTTCAAAGGGCCAGGAATGAGACTGAATAGTTGAGGAGAAGGATGAGACCGGCATACAGTGGTGTTGTGATGAGCAGGGGCAGACTGAGTTGGTTTAGGCATGTTGACAGAAAGGGGAATGGCAGTTGGGTGCTGAAGGTGAGATGTGTGAACATCTTGGGTAGGGTTGCAAGAGGCAAGCTGAGAAAAGAGTGACCTCAGGGGATAAGGGCGTGGATAGGGAGGCTGTACAGAGAGCCACCATTAGATGATCAAGGTCGACGCATGCATGCACGCTGGAGTTTTTATAAACGATGTATCTCTCTCTTTCTCTCTCTCTCTCTCTCTCTCTCTCTCTCTATTATAAATATATATATAAAAATATATATATATATATATATATATATATATATATATATATATATATATATATATATATATATATATATATATATATATGTGTGTGTGTGTGTGTGTGTGTGTGTAGAGAGAGAGAGAGAGAGAGAGAGAGAGAGAGAGAGAGAGAGAGAGAGAGAGATTATACATAATTTTGAAAGGACTTAGAAATTGACTCTGACTCATATAATGAGATGTCTTACGTAAAGCAAGGAAGAATCTGACGGTGCCTAGACAGTAATATGTGCAGGCCGTAACTGGTGGTTCCCTGGACACTGTTGTTTAACTCTACTGTGTGTCTTTCCCCATCAGATGAACATATATTATACATGCCTCATTCTTTTTCTCTCTTGGTCTCCGTTTGAAGAGCTAACTGTAATTCATGGTGCACGATAGACAGTCGTGTAATTACTCTCCTTTTCTTGTCATTCCATTTTCTTACAAGCATCATTTTAACTCATTCATTCTGATGCCGTCAACTTCATATTCATTCTGCCATCACCAGACGATTTTATTCAGTTAACGGAAGATTTCTTATGGTGGAAGGGTTAATAAATGAGCTACCAAACCTCTCAACTTAAAATTCAGTCAGAGTTAAGTTAAATAAATTCGACTGAAAGTGGCAAGAAAAATCCAAACAGAAAGACAAGTCACTGAAGTGCAGCGATTAAACGGAATGTTATCAGGTATATCAGACTTAATACATTGTTAATTTGCTTCAGTTTTTTACGAACTACTTATGCATGCTTTCAGCCGTTTTTTTTTTTTTTTTTTTTTTTTTTCATTTTTCCTTCACGTAAAACTCGTATATCGAACATATTGCTTGCTTAAATTACCCGCGACGGGAGGGTATGGAGAAGAACGATTAACTTGTAAGTTTTCCACTTCCAGTTTTCTTGGATCAACAACTCAAGTATCAGACTGCTAAGTTTGTAGAAAAATGGCCAGACAGAGCTGATTGGTTTCACAGCGCCTCGCACAGAAAATGCCGGAATAAAAATGAGAATTAAACCTCTAAAGTATAATAAACTGTCCTTTGTAAATTTAGTCATCATCATCAACATCATGATCGTATTCATCATCATCATCATCATAATCATCATCTCTCTCTCTCTCTCTCTCTCTCTCTCTCGTGTGTGTGTGTGTGTGTGTGTGTGTGTGTGTGTGTGTGTGTGTGTGTGTGTGTGTGTGTGTGTGTGTGTGCTGTAGATAGAATAGAAAAAACTTCACTTACTTTGGGAATGAAAATTAAACCTTACGGTATAATTAAAATATTTACGTTACGGCACACAAAATCTAGGTTCAAGGAGTCACATTAACAAAATAATTCTAGAATACAAATACCAGATGACACAGCTAGGTGATGAAACGATGGGGAACACAAGGTGAAGAAGCTCCCATAGCAACATACCCGCTTCAATTGTCCGTGATAATGCATGTCCAGGTGACGTAGCCTACATGCAGAGTTGTTAAAAGTATTCAGTTTTGTAAGATAGAGTATTATTTCATTATACATAATTTTTCTCGCGTTGAGGTAAGAGTGTCGTGAGGTGAATATACTAAAGTAAAAGTAAAAAAAAAACACACACACACACACACACATATCATTCTCAAACAATACTCGAGTACAACAAGTAAAATGCAACCACTGCGTCGTGGCGAAGTTCAAGTTCCAAAGTTGATAATGATTTGGTGCCAGAAATGTGACACTGGCAGAATTTAAGAAAGCTGTTGAAGTGATTGATGAACTGTCTGTAGAGATGATAGTGGAAAAATTGCAATGGAACGTTAGAAGAATACAAGAACACTTAACTAAATGGTATTGCAAGAATGATGTGGAGCGGTTGACTGGGAAATCAGGCGTTGATGAGGTGTTTGTAGAGATGATGAAGTGTAATGGAGAGAATGCAGTGAAGTATTACTTTAATATGTTAGAAAGCTTGGATGTGTTGTATTGTACCAATAGCGTGGGAGACGGTTGTGATTCTGCCTTTGTACTAAAGCAAAGGAGATGAGAGTTAATAACAAATTTATCTCAGAATAGGGCTGTTGAGCTTTGTAGGAGAAGTACATGGAAGAACAATCAAATATATGGTAAAGACTGCATCACAATGTCTGGTGACTGAAGAACAAGATGGCTTTAATAGTGACAAGATATGTGGTCAACCAATTGCCAAGTGACAAGATATGTGGTCAACCAATTGCCAAGTGACAAGATATGTGGTCAACCAGTTGCCAAGTGACAAGATATGTGGTCAACCAATTGCCAAGTGACAAGATATGTGGTCAACCAATTGCCATGAGACAGCGAAAGAAAGCTTGTGAACAAGACTATAAAGTGTTTATGGCATTTATGCACTGGATTAAATGCATGAAAAGATAAACAGAGACTGATTTTGGAAAGCTTTTCACATGTATGGTGTGGATGGAAGGTTGCTGAATGTTGATAAGAATTAATATGGTGGTAGTAAATGATGAGTTAGGTTAGAACATAACATACTGTCCATATATGTAAGCTGTGTTTCTCCAAAATATAGGAAGGCTCATATACTGCCTGGGATAGATTGAAATTGCTTTGTCATTTGTCGCGTTGCTTGGGGCTAAGCAAAACCAACATATATCTGAAATATGTCATCATATGTGTCCGGAGTGAAACATATTCTCCCGGAATGGATATACCTGGTTCTTCGTACAATTAGAGTGCATTAGCTTTTATCAAGCCTTGTGTTGATTTCAGTGCTTGGTTCCTACCTAGGAGTCTCTGGTTCGATGCCCGGCTAGACACTTGGTTCACAGACTACACACACATCCAAAGCCACCACAACACTACAATTACACTTACAAGCACTTCTCACCCAACATACAATCTCTACCAGACAGCCTAAGCCACTTGGTAGAGATACATTGGCTGTATCGTCCCGACTTCGGTCAGGATAGGCAGGTCCTGCAGTGGATACTCAGACGGCTGATGATGATGATGTGTATATATATATATATATATATATATATATATATATATATATATATATATATATATATATATATTTATATATACAGTATATAAGCGATCCCCAGAATATTCTCCTCTTCTACAGTAGCTAAATTATTCAAACTATGCATACGTACTTCTTCAATCCCTAATTCCTGGAATGAATGGCTGAAGAGTTACACTATCGAGACCATGAAATAGGATACTAAAACCCATACTGGCAGACGAAAAAAGACTTATTCCAAACAGTTTCGGTGACAGCTGTCGCCCTCTTTAGTGGATCTACAGACCAAGAGTGGTACATACAAATGCTGAGAAGCTGCTTATATGCAGGGTGAGGACACGTTTTCCCAACCACACCTGATGTGACCTCACCAGACTCTCCCTCCATTCTGTCCCCGACCTAAGTGAGGGATTACGAGAGGCGGCAAGGACCTTGCCACTAATCCTCTCATCACTGGATCTAATTTATACATTCCTTCACTATGGTTAAAATTATTATATCTCTCTATACATTCAGCTTTCACTCTCCTACGTTTCTTATAGTTACTATATTTGTACAATATTTTTTCGTCTGCCAGTGTGGGTTTTTGTATCCTGGAATGAAGCCAATATCCACCCAGTTTCGAAGAAAGGAAGTTCCTTTCCCTGCCATCCAAACTCTCGTACTATGGCCTTTCATCTTTTGTCCCACTGACTTCCTCATATCTCAGTGACGGAAAGATAAAAGTAGATATTATATATTCCAATTCCACTCGATTAATGACGGTGTGCCACAAGGATCAGTCCTGGCCCCAACCCTATTCCTAATCCATATTAATGATCGTTATATTTTATGTCACCCATAAATCAGTTCACTCATTTCAAGATGACTCACCAGTTCACAGTTCATTCACACTTAAACACTCATTTACAAAATTTAATATCTCTAATGCACAACTCAGTACAGCAATCTCCATAAATCAAAACTTATGTAAGATCACTGATTGGAGGCAAAATAACATTGTGTCATTTAATGCTTGGAACACCAAATATATACAATTTACGAGTAAACAGATATAACCTGATTGCTATATTACCGTCAGTGCTACTAATATTCCTATCTCTATAAGTATTGAAATTCTCGGTGTTTCACTTAACAATGCCCTCAACTGGCCCTATCGTGTTAGATCACTTGCTAAAACCGCTTAAAGGAAACTTGGATTATTATAATAAATTCGTAACTTCTTCACTGATGAGCAGTAACTACAGTTTACAAGAGTCATGTGCTCTCTCAGCTGGAATATTGCTCACCCGTGTGGAGTGGGTGTGGAGAGGTTGCACTAAACATCACCAAATTCAGAACAAAGGTGTAAGAATTATAAATGATCCCCGTTTTACAAATGAAGTACCTCCCCTACAAGTAAGAAGGAATACTGCCTCCCTGGCATTATTATACATATACTTTTATGGCAAATGCTCGAACTAAGTTTCATCCATTGTGCCACCTCTCCACTCTTTTCCCCGCGCAACTCTTACACGGGCATCTGGTTGCATTCAGAATTGGACTGTCAAAGCCAAACTGCCATACTGTAAAACTTGTGCCTATCAGAATTCTTTTGTTCCATGAACTGCATCTCTTTGGAACTCTCTCCATCCAAACTTCAACCTACTGCTGTTCAAATATAACTTTTATAGATTTTTTTTATGAATGAAGGACGCCTGTAATCTGGTGTATGGATTATTTTTTTATTCATGTATTTTTCCTTCCTCTTATCATCCGTTAAAAAAAAAAAAAAAAAAAAAAAAGACAGACAGGCATGGGGTTGAGACTTGGCCTCACTGTATTGGTCTAACCAGCCCTAGTCATCAACGCCAGATTTTTTACATGTTGATCTTGGCCTAGACCTCATCCCTCTAGATTGGTTCTGGCCTCGGCTTCGAGACCATGTAAAATGTGTTAAGACCTCATGATTTTTCAAATGCTAAATCAACGTGATGCCTTGAGTGGCTGATTACACACACACACACACACACACACACACACACACATCTGACCTGACAATGACCTTCATTGCCAGTTCTTCCATCCATGCTTCTCTTCATCACCTTTCATTTTTTTTTTCTAACCTTATCTTAATATATGTAGTTTGTTCATTTTCTTATAGGAGTTGCCAGACACTTGGTACCCAGCTACATTTACTCTTCTTAATGTTTCCATCATCTCTAAAACATAACAGCATATTGATAACAAAGTGTACAATTGTTACAGACCGTTTGGTTCATGTTAAAGTAATCCAGTTGAAATGGGGACGTTTTTTCCTGTCTATATATGATTAATGGTCGGATTAGACAGAAATCATTCTAACACCCCTCCACCCCCCACCCCCCATAAATCAGAATGAGGAAGGGAGCCTTTATGCTACGTTAGTAATATGTTTGTTTTATTCTCAGGTTTATGCCTGCGTTTTTTGGCAGGTGCTGTCTAGTATGGGTACTGCTGTATTTTAAATCAACGCTATTTCTTATATAATTATCATCTCCTACTTCTTGGCTTGTACGTCGAGGAAGCATCGTCGACCTTTCTTCCTTTTTTCTACTTTTATTCCCACCTGTCATGTGTTATACCGACTTCACTCTCCCCTCTCCTTTCTATCTTCCTTCTCTCCACTGTGTGTGTGTGTGTGTGTATGTGTGTATAGCGTCGAACTATGTTCCTCACCAACTTATTTTCAGTGCTTCCATACAAGATTTTCTTTTCTACTTGACACGTAAGCTACATACATTGGATTATATATTTATGCATGTTGTACACACACACACATACACACACACACACACACACACAGATGTCGGAAGAGCATATGAATGTAAGATGGATGAGGACAACAGCGTAGAAAAAATGAGAGGAGAGGGAATGTGTAACCACTAAAAGTACACATATGTGAAGATGGAGATGGAGGCAGTGAGAAAGGTATTTGGTGCCGAGAACATGAATGCGCAAGAAGGAATGATGGAGCAATGTCTGACCAATTACACTACTGTAGCCTATAGGAACAATGTCTGACCAGTTACACTAGTGTAGCCTATAGGAACAATGTCTGACCAGTTACACTACTGTAGCCTATATGCTTAACAGTATCACTGGCATTGCATTAGTGGTGGTAACAGTGATACAAACATGAGTAATAGGCTGATAAATAAAATCAGAATGTGGGAGTAGTAGATCGGTATGGTTATGGTCACCTGACTTGATACTTTGGTTCCTGACCTGCCTGTTCCCCCACCTCGCCCTCTCTGCCTTTCCTCCCAACATTTTGGTCATTGTTTTGCGTCTTTCCATTTTTACCTGGCTCTTTGCCGTCACCATACTTTTCCTTTACTTACAGTTATCAAACAATCACTGTTTTCGTTTCCGATTTTCCACAGAATTTTCTGCCTAAATTAACGCCCACCTCCCCGTCGCTGCATGTTCGTCACATCTCCCTAAACTGCCCCGCTATCCTGTAGTGCCTAACCTTCGTACCAAAGCGTGCGCTTTACCAGCACCCCCTGTGCCCTTTCAACGTCCCCTCCGTGTGATTGCTATTAAATTTTATTTGCACCCTGAATAGCAAGTTACGTAAAAAAAAAAAAAAATTGGTATACCTATATATATATATATATATATATATATATATATATATATATATATATATATATATATATATATATATATTGTTACTGTCCCGTAAAGTTCCAGGTTCAAAACAAAAGAGTTAGGTAAAATTACAAGTTAAAGTTTAATGCTCAAACTAACCACTAAACATTCAGGACTCATAAGGATAATGTAATGGCAAAAAACAGGTTAAATATATGGTTAACTGCAATAGCCTCTATTAACACGAAATTAGCATGAGTAAATTTATCTAAGTCAGCCCTGATAAAATGACAATACACTGGATAATGCTCAGTTAATGCAAGATAAGTTATTACAGATACAAACCATTATTAACAATTGGCTGACATAAAACCTTACATTAATCACAATAACCTTACTAGGTCTAAGAATCAACACCTTATGCTACACAGTACAAGAACAAATGCAATATCACTTATACTCAAATTACACAGCTGCTAGATGGCTGGAGACTTCCTGAGCACTCGCAATAATAACAACTGTACAGGGGAGGACAGAGATGTGAACAAAATGAGGAGTAGATCTAAGTGGCAATTAATGTAGAGACTGAGCTCATTATATAGGAGCCGTCAGAGCTTGATACAACTTGTAAGAAGGACGCGCAAATGAAGCCATAGGGGACAAAGAGTTGACACTCCTGCTCTGAACAACAGAAAGAACGACTTACTCTACTATAAGGGAGGAGGGGGGGAGTGAGGTAGAACACGCTCGTGATCAAACATGCAGCATACTGTACGTTAGAATTACACAAAGGATGATGTAATCATAGGCTATGTAACACCTCCCCACAAAGAAAAAGAAATTTACAAAGGAAATTTCTTATTATTCTAAAACAATCTTTCTAAAGTCTAGATATGCAATCTGCAATAACATTTCCTTTCCCCTTGACATGTTGTATGTCTAATGAATACTCCTTAAGAAGTAGACTCCATCTTGTCAATCTCTGATTTTTATCTTTAAACTTACTAAGGAATTTCAGTGGGTTATGATCGGTATAAATGACTATGAGGGGTCAAAACCCAGAACACAAATATAATGTAAGAAAAATGCTGTAAACCCAAAATCAAGGCCAAAAGCTCTTTCTCAATAGTTGAGTAGTTCTTTTGAGGTGGAGTGAACTTCTTACTGTAATAAGATACAGAGTGTTCAATACCCTGATCATCCTCTTGCAGCAAAACAATTGCGTCCCAGCTCCTGTATCCACTTGCATCAACTTGGCCATCTTAAAAAAGGCTTAGCAAAATTTGGAGTAGCGAGCACTGGCTGACTTAATAGGATAGCTTTAAGTTTGCTGAAAAGAAGGATTCCACAGTTATCAGTCCTGACAAATTTAACTCCCTTTTTCAGTAGGTCTGTAAGTGGTGATACAAAGAATTGAAAAGTTAAGAACAAATCTCCTGTAATAACCTACCATTCCCAAAAATCTTTGTAGCTCTTTCCTACTTTTAGGTCTGGGAAGATCACTTACTAACCTGAACACTTAGCTGCTGGTGGTGCAACATGTCACATCACCAATTACGCACCCAAGGTACTGACACTTTAGCTTGACCAAACTCACACTTTGATAAATTAGCTACAAGATTAGCACTGAACCAAACGCTCAAAGAAATTTACCTGACATGGCATAGGTGATCTTTCCAGTTGTCACTGAAGATTAATACATCATCCAATATAAACAACACACCCTGCCAAAGCCCTCTGTTACAACATTCCATGAGCTTCTGAAATGTGGCTGGTGCATTCTTCATACCATATGGTATTACAGAACATACAAAAGTCTTTCCTAAGTGTTACAAAACATGAAGATCTCCCTAGCACGTTCTAAGTCATGGGTACTTGCCAGTATCCCTTTAACAAATCAAACTTACTTATGTACCTAGTCTTTCTGATCTTGTCTATGCAATCTTCACAACGCGAGGGAGAGGGTAAGTGTCTGTTTTGGTTATCTGATTAACACGTCTGTAAGTCAATTGCAAAGCCAGCTGTGACCCACCTGTCAGCCTTAGGGACTAGAGTGACAGGAGAACTTCCACTCGCTCTGACAGGGCTCAATCATCTTTGTATGGTCCAACAGGTAATGCCAAGCTCCTTCTGGATGAGAGGAACTTTCACTGGGTTCACACGGTAAGGGAGGCAGTTTAAGTGAGCTTTCGCGTCTCCAACATCGACATCATGCATCAACACGAGTGGTTTCTTCCTGGAGTGGCACGGAACACTTGCAGGTACTCCTGCAGTAATGCCAGAAAACTCCTGCCTTTCCTCGGGAGCTAGATGAGAAAGCTTAGTCTGGAGATCATTCATGATATCAGGATTCTTCCCCAAAAGTGTATCACTCAGGCTTATGCTGCATGGGAGAGCTTCCACTTGCAGACTTCGGGTGGAACAGCTTCAGTGCAGACTGGATTATTTTCGTCCAGCCTGTGATATAGTACTTTAGCATACTTGATGTGACAAAGTTGCTTGTTCTTTCTACGATCTCTGAATTGTGGCGATGACATAGTTGACATCACTGAGTTTCTTGTCCACGAAATAAGGACCACTAAACTTGGCTTGAAAAGAGGTTGCCCATGCACTGGTAGCAGATTCAAAACCTGATCTCCTGGCTGAAGAGTGGCGTAACCTGGACTTCTTATCATACCAAGTCTTCATCTTCTCCTGAGCAGCTCCTAAATTCTCTACTCGCCAGCTGTAAAGCAGTGGACAGCCGTTCTTTGAACTTGCATCACATACTCCAACAGGTTGACGTGATCTTCACTCCGACAGCCAGCATTCCTTGAAGGTAACTTAAGGGGTCCTCTTACTTCCATGGCCAAACAGTAGTTCCAAAGGTGAGAAGCCCAGTGGTTCATTTGGAGATTCTCTTGCGGCAAATCTACAACGAATGGAAGACCTTTATCCCAGTCTTTCTGATGTTCCAGAAACAGTATTTCTTGAGCATCGATTTGAGTGTTTGATGATATCTCTCCAACGCTCCTTGGGTCTAGGGGAGTGGTAAGCTGAAGACGTGATCCTGAGTGATGCCCAAGCATCTTTCAGAGACTGCTTGAAAACATTTGACATGAAATTACTTCCCCGGTCTGACTGTACCTCTTTGGGCAGAGCCAAGCTTTGTGAAGAACCCTAGCATTTCCTTAACCACGTTCTTTGCTAGATATGTCTAAGTGCAGAATATCTTCAGAAGGAGGTAACAAGTAGCCATATCAATCAGGGTCAACACATAAGAAAATCCTGAAGAAGTCTTAGGAAGAGGGCCCACAATATCCATCAACACACGGGTGAAAGGCGCCTCAAAAGGAGGAATGGGGAACTAGAGAGGTGCAACCTATTCGGTCTGATTACACTTCCCCACAACTTGACAGGTGTGACAAGAACTTACAATACCAGGAAACATCCCTGAAAGATTTTACACAATGGCCAATAGAAGTGTTTCAAGAAGTGCGTGCCACTGAGTCTTCCTCACTCCAAGGTGTCCTGCCAAACTGGAATCATGAGCCACTCTAATGATATCCTGCCTACAAACACGAGGGATGACAACTTGATGTACAACCTCCCATTCACAGTCGGCTGATGCTGTTGGAGGTCTCGACTTCCTCATAAGTACTCCTGACTTTATATAATAACTATTAGAAGTACCAGCTGACTCTTCCTCACTGCAAGCAGAGTTAGCTAGACCTTTCAACTCAGGGTCAGCAACCTGCAACTCAACCAACTCTTGACGAGACAAATCAACACTACGGGGTACTGCCTCATCTGGTAAGTGGTCCAAATTAGCAACAAAAGTGTCAGCTAGGATAACATCATCATCATCATTATCCTCTAAGTCACCAGTAACTTTAGACTTAGCCCTAGTGACAGCACATGCAGGGGACACATCAGGGACATCACAATCCTGGGCCGCAGCCACTGGCTCACTAGACAACTGAGGAGCTGGACACACTTGACTTCACCAATATCATTTCCAAGTAAGAAAGTTACACCTGACATTGGGAGTGTCTCAACCAACACAACCATAACGGAACCATTAACAAAACCAGACTCTAAATTCACTCTGCACAGCGGGACAGAGAAGTAATTATTCCCTACACCTTGTAAGATTACAGTTTCATCAGAGGAATTAACATTAGAGTCTAGAACACTGTGAATCATGCATAAGGGATTGGCAGAAGCACCTGTATCACGATATATTTTAAACTGATTTCCTGTCATTACTGTCCAGAGGACTGACCAGAAACCATCACACACAGGAAATTAGCACATGAACTCTTGAGAAGTGCCACCCACGGTTACTGCTCAAAGAGAGAGCTCCATCATGAGAATTTAATTTACCCCTCAAAGCAGGTTCAGTTAACTCAGTTAAAGAATTCTGGGAACTCTCAAGGGTGGACACTAGACCAATTGACTGAATATTTAAAGACTCCTTTTTGTTCACATCATTTGCTTGTCTCCTGAAACATTTCTCCGTAGTATGACCAAGCTTACTACAATAAGTACATTTACTTTTTCTGAAATCTAAGAGGTGGAGCTGGTATTTACTTCCCTGAAACATCATCTTTATTCTCCTTTCCTGTTACACCTGTACTCTGAGTAGAGGCAACGTACTTACTCTCAGCTTTTCCCTTTTTCTTTAAGAATATCTCTTGTGAGTGAGGACATATTCATCAGCTAAAACTGCAGCATCAGACAAATTATCTATTCTTTTCTCATCAAGATATGAAGCTTGCATCTTTATTAATACACCTTTTGAAGTCCTCCAGCAAAACCATCTGCTTAAATTTGTCAAAATCAGAATCCACATTCTTAGAATTTAACCACTGCTCCTAACAGATCTTTTTGATTTTTGCATACTCAACATGGGATTGCTTATCTTGCTTATAAGTTGTCCTAAATTTTACTCTATAGGCTTACCAGGAACAAGCTCATAGGCCTTAAGAATCAAGCTCTTAACTACATCATAATTATCAGATTGATCCTGAGGCAAAAGATGCATAAGTTACTTGAAGCTTTACCAGGTGAGAACAGTTTAGCGAAGGAGTACCTGGCCAATACTTTTTGGGCCAATTAAAACCTGTAGCTACCA